>NC_090727.1:156327996-156350496 GCF_036898095.1 Palaemon carinicauda
CATCCAAGTATCAAAGAAGATGAATGACTCTAGAGTGAGCCCAGGTTCAGACTAGGTTGACCACTCGGGCAAAAACTTGTGGGGCGGTTAACAATACGAGGCAGAAGACCTTGAACTGGTAGAACTCACCTCTGAGGATGAAGCATTTGAACTTCCTTAAGGGCTGATGTACTGGTATTTGGAATTATGCATCTCTTAGGTCTGCTGAGAGCATACAGTCATCCTTCCTAATGATGGCAATTGGGAGCCACCAGGTTATCTTGAGACTGGTGTCATCAACAGACTGTCGAGTAATAAGTAAACCAGGTAAACAGGCGGAAAGCATAATACATCCAAAAAAATCCGATGTGTTGGAAGGTGTCCTAAATGCTACCAATGATCCTGGTACAGGAGAGCAGCCCACTGGAAGCTGATCTAGAACTGGAGAAAAATACCCTGGAATTTCTAGATCAAATGGGAGGCGAAAGGCTTCTTTGATGATCATTCCTGAAGAGTAAGAATCCTTATACCCCTCTGGTTCTACACCATGCCCAAGGTGATTTAACGTTCCTGCTAGCACATTCCTCTTATTTGGAATGGACCATACTAACAATTTTATCCCATTGTCAGCTGGTCAGGTGCAGACCTGCTTGGCCTAATGGCAAAGGGTCAGTGAAACAGTACCCTTTGTTTGTAAGCTCAAGTCACAAGGGTGGAGTTGTCCTTCTCCAATGCTACCGGGTGTACTACCAAACTTTATAAGGAAGATTTCAATCGTAATAGCATTGCTTGGACTTACAGTAGGTTGATATGCAGGTGTTTACTTGTGTGGACCATATCCCCAAGGTGGACTGGTCCACAAGGTATGGACCACCCCTCCTCATATATCTGTGAACAGCAGGATCCATGAGGTGGGGAGACAAATGAAACTCCCATGGAGAAGTTCTCATCATTCATCCATCAGGTCCAATCACCACGTATTTGCGGTTCCAATGAAACCGGAAAAGTAGGAAAACAATGGTTGCTGAAAAGCTATACTTACAACAACATGAGTGATCACTGATGGAGATGCCCATGCAGAACAAATTCTATAATGTCGAGAGAAGTTACCACTGTAGAGGTAGAAGTTCTAAAACTGGCCATAGACGCAGAGGACTGACTGTGCGGTTTGTCCTGCAGGACTAAAGTGGCGTTCCAATCCTGAGAGAAATGCCCACACACGCTACAGACTAGCCTGCTTAGTTCAAGAGGATTGGGCACCCAGGATTAGGCCCACATGGTTACGTTTTTGGTACTTGTTAACCAAATTTGGTACATTATGAGGTATCAAGTATAATTGGTAGCCTACATCTAATTTTGAAAATGCCAAATTTTGGTACTTTTTACTTTCTTTTATTTTTACTTAATATAAATCTATGAAATCTGACTTGAAATAATCATATGAAGGAACATGATAGGCATTCTCTGTACGCTTCTATATGGTGGTGATTTGTCCGTTACAGTGTTAATGTACATATTTTTCTTGAAGTCATTATAGACTACCTTATCCGTTTAGCCCTCTTAATCCGAGAGCCCAATTGTCTCCTGGAAGAAATACCCTAAATGAATTTTTTTACTTTTCTGGAGATTATCATATGCTGAAGCACTGCTGCACTTTTAATTAAGCGTACTTGTTTTCACATTAATTTATAGAAATTTGAAAGTATCTATAACGAAGTTTGATCCTATGGGTCGCATCTTGTGATATAGGTAGGATTAAACGCTTCTCTAATCATAGACAGGGATTACTCCTACAAACTTCACTACTATTTCATCCCACCGGCACCTGTGCACGATTAGTACCCTCATTAATCTTTTGACTTTACTGTGGGAGACTACATAGTTTGGGAAGAGAGAAAGAGCAATCTTCTCTTGATATAACAAGATGAAGCAAAAATTGTTTTAATACATTAATAAGCCAAAAGATTGTGAAATGCAATCAGTGTATCATTATGATATAAAAAGTGATCCGATCAAGGGACGAAGTATGGAATACTGTGTGTGTCAAAAATAGGCGAGTCAACCCAGTTACCATGTTAGTCGATGCCCACACACGCAAGAGATTGGCGGGGCATACTGCCAATCGCAACGGGATTGGCCTGTCTGGTCAAACATGCTGACAGGATGAGAGGACAGGGTAGTCACACTGGTTTGTCCTGTTTACCCCCCCCCCCACCCCCCACCCCATACACAGTCAGGATTTGCTCGAACGTGCCAATCGGGGTCAAATCAGCCAGCCAATCCTCTGGATGTATGGCCTGCTTAAGTCTTCCAGGAGTGGCTGTGCTACCTCCCTACCTTTAATGGTAAGATCATTCAATGTGTTTATTAGCATACTCTGGTACTGTGCTCTATCCTTCACTTGGCCATGTGACTGGGTTTACTGACTGAACACTTCTCAGATTGTGGCAAAAGGAAACCAACCGTCTAGGTCACAAAGCTTTGATTCCTGGACGTAGATAGGAAAAGTAGATTGTCAAGAAATCCCAAGAAGAGAATCTCGTTTGAGCAAGCCCCAGAAGAGGTGAGCAGAAATGCTTTGGAGAGGTATACTATCCAAAGGAGAAAAGGGAGGTACACGCCCTGTAAGACTGAAGGATAGGTATTTAGAAGTACGTATCCTTCAGGTTCACTGAACGAGAGAAGTTTTCTTGCTTTCCGTCTGACGAGGCCAAATCTAAATACTTCAGCATTTCAGGATGATTGAATTCTAGGTTGAGGCAAAGTATGCAACTGAACCTAACTAGTAGTAAAATCAGAAAGCTTTTTTAGGCTGGTCCTGGAAACAGCTTCCATGATAGTAGACTTCAGACCTGACAATGATGTGCCCCCATGTCTGAGTCTTCTACATGGGCCCTATAGTCAACACTGCTATCAGTGTATTAATGGACAGTGGAGGTGATCCACCTCCTCTGGCATGCAAAGCCCCAGGTCAAGAATGTGTGGGAGGAGATTTACCTGATTGGCTGGAGCCTTAGGAGTTCCTCAGGATGGATGAATAGGACTTGATGCTAACAACAATTTGCAAGGAAAAACCATCTTTATAGACCGGTTAGACCTTTGAAGGGTGCCAAACCACTGATCAATAAGCGTAGTCCCTCCCTTGATATGCATCGAGGTTGCCACCAGAGGTCAGTGAATTCATGAATGAGAGTAAAGATCTTGGTAACTGCAGACTCCAGAATAGGGTGATTCCTTGTAGAGGGAGAAAAGAAGATCAAGCATTTGTACAAGTACTTGATATCGAACCTGGGAAGTCACTTGTTCCAGTACCCTGAGAAGTTGCCAGTTTCAACTCCTATTGCATAAACAAGTGGGAAGATCTTAGCATGTGGGAAAAACAGGTGTACTAGTTCCACCGTGACTTGAAACTAACGATCAGCAGAAGAACAAGTGTTTCAAATAGTGAGATTTCTGATTGCATGGCCATCAACCACAAGGTTCCAATGAGAAAAGACATGATCACTCATGTGGAAAGACTAAGCAGGTGGAGACCAGTCAAGCAGGGAACAATCACAATCAGAGCGTTCCCGTGAAGACATGACATGAGAGGAAAAGTCATGAGACACTGTTCTGCCTCTGAAGCAGCATAGGAACGAGCATGGACTGGATGATCAATCCCGGGGGGGGGGGGGGGGGGGTTTGAACCATAGAGCTTTCAGTGAAAGCTCGTCGGAAGAGGATTCGGCATGACAAGAACCTAGGAGTTCTATGTCATGGAAGCTCGAAAACTGGTTAAGAACCTTGTCATGCAAGTCCATAGGGTCCGTGCGACAAGAACCCAAAGGTCCACGAGGGTTATGAAACCCCGGGAGCTCGGCATAATCGACGAAACGAGATCCCAAAGTCATGGGAGCCTGAAGGCTCAACGTGACAAGAGTTGGGAAACCGTTTCATGGGCCGTAAGGCTCGAAATAACAAGGGTTACAAGAGCCCAAGGGTTCATCGTAACGCCAGTCACGAGAGCACGAAAGCTCAGCTTGACACATGACACGAGAGCCCGAAGACTCAGCGAAACGCAGGTCACGAGAGCCCAAAGGCTCCACGCAACGAGAGACCGAAGGCTCAAAGTAACGGGTGGCATGAGAGCCCAAAGGCTCAGAGTGACATGCAACATGAGAGCCTGAAGGCTAAGCATGATGGGAGACAAAAGATTTCGGATTACGAAGGCCCGAAGCTCAGCGTTACTGGATGCACAAGAACCCGAGGGCTCAGCGTTACGTAACCGGGGTTGTGAGAGCCCGAAGGCTCAGCATAAGAGAACCCGAAGGTTACAGGGGACGAGAACTCAAGGGCTCAGCATAGAGTGACTAGGACTCAAAAGTCCTGGGCTACAAGAACCCAAAGGCTCAGCGTAACCAGAACCCAACGTTTCTGTGTCCCACAAGCCTGAAGACTTAGTGAAATGATGACCCGAAGGTCCAGGGTTGCAAAAGCCAAAAGGCTCACCGCAACAGATGCCCAAAGGGTCTGGGTCAAGCAAGCCCGATGCGAGATCGTAAAAAGACCCTGAAGGGACATTGTGACTTGAACCTGAGGGCTCAAAGAGGAGTTTCCTCACCGCTGAGTAGGAGCATGCCCAAGGGGGAGACTGCTCAAAACCCAAGAAGAACATAAGCTTCCTCTCCCTGAGGAGAGGTGTTCTCCCGAAGGAGAACATCGCTTAGGACTAAGCACTGCCATCGCCCTTGGGAGAGAAAAGTACAAGCTGTTCTCCATAGCAAACGAGATGTTCCCCAGGAGGAGGAACATGCCTAGGACTTTGCTCTCCTACCGCCCCTGGAGGAGAGGCAACAACTTCAGCGTCGGCCACAAGAGACCGAAGTCAGAACGACAGGCAGCAGTACCTCTGCCCACTTGACACGAGAACCTGAAGTAACCATGAGACGAGAGCCCGAATGTTCAAAAGGGCCTCTCGTTCCGCAAGGGGCGGAGAATGGCCAGGGAGAAGAGTGGTCAGAAACTTCTCCTCCCGACATACCCCCAAAGGGGAAAGTCTAGCAGGATCCTCCAGAGAGGGAGACTGCTCTGTCACAAAAAGCTGATCATAAGCTTTCTTTCGTGAACGAGAAGAATGTTCTCCCGAAGGAGAGCATTGCCTTGGACAATGCTTTCCCCCAGTCCTAAGGAAAAATGATATTTTAATTATAAAATAAATTTTTGAATATACTTACCCGGTGAATATATAATAGCTGCAACTCTGCGGCTCGACAGAAAACACACTCAAAAAACTCGCGAGCGATCGCTATGAAGGTTGCGGGTGTGCCCACCAGCGCCAACTGTCGGCCAGATACCACTCTTGCATGTAAACAAACCCTTCAATTCTTCTCGTCCCGCTGCGTCTCTATTGGAGAGGAAGGGAGGGTCATTTAATTTATATATTCACCGGGTAAGTATATTCAAAAATTTATTTTATAATTAAAATATAATTTTTAAATATTTAACTTAGCCGGTGAATATATAATAGCTGATTCACACCCAAGGCGGTGGGTAGAGACCAGAGTTAATTAAGTTTACAGCGTATAAGCTAAGAGTTTTTTCATTTTGACAGTTATCAATATAACAAAACCAAAATATATAGGTACCTGGTAAGGAAGTTGACTTAGACGATTACTCTGCCTTGTAAGTCTGTCTTCCTCACGGAGCCCAGCGATCCTCTTAGGATGCTAAAAGACTCCCAGGAGCTGAAGTATCAAGGGCTGCAACCCATACAACAGGACCTCATCAAACCCCTAATCTGGGCGCTCTCAAGAAATGACTTTGACCACCCGCCAAATCAACCAGGATGCGAAAGGCTTCTTAGCCTTCCGAACAACCCATAAAACAATATTAAAAACATTTCAAGAGACAGATTAAAAGGATATTGGAATTAGGGAAGTGTAGTGGTAGAACCCTCACCCACTACTGCACTCGCTGCTACGAATGGACCCAGTGTGTAGCAGTCCTCGTAAAGAGTCTGGACATCTTTCAAGTAAAATGACGCGAACACTGACTTGCTTCTCCAAAAGGTCGCGTCCATGATACTTTGCAGAGATCTATTTTGCTTGAAGGCCACGGAAGTTGCTATAGCTCTAATCTCGTGCGTCTTAACATTAAGCAAAGATCGGTCTTCCTCACTCAAGTGGGAATGGGATTCTCGTATTATAAATCTGATAAAATATGACAAAGCATTCTTTGACATAGGTAAGGATGGTTTCTTAACCGAACACCATAACGCTTCAGATTTACCTCGTAAAGGCTTAGTACGAGCTAAATAGAACTTAAGAGCTCTAACGGGACATAATACTCTCTCTAGCTCGTTGCCTACGATCTCTGATAAGCTAGGAATATCAAAAGATTTAGGCCAAGGACGAGAAGGCAGTTCATTCTTGGCCAGGAAACCAAGTTGAAGAGAACAAGTGGCTTTTTCTGTCGAAAAACGGATGTTCTTGCTGAAGGCATGAAGCTCACTGACTCTTTTAGCCGAGGCCAAGCACACCAGGAAAAGAGTCTTAAGAGTGAGATCCTTCAGGGAGGCTGAATGTAAAGGCTCAAACCTGTCTGACATGAGGAACCTTAGGACCACGTCTAAGTTCCATCCAGGAGTAGCCAAACGACGTTCCTTAGAGGTCTCAAAAGACTTAAGGAGATCTTGCAGATCTTTATTGTTGGAAAGATCTAAGCCTCTATGCCGGAAGACCGAAGCCAACATGCTCCTGTAGCCCTTGATCGTGGGAGCTGAAAGGGAGCGAACCCTTCTCAGGTATAAGAGAAAATCAGCGATTTGGGCTACAGAGGTACTGGACGAGGATACAGATACTGACTTGCACCAGTCTCGGAAGATTTCCCACTTCGATTGGTAAACTCTAATGGTAGAAGCTCTCCTCGCTCTTGCAATCGCACTGGCTGCCTCCTTCGAAAAGCCTCTAGCTCTAGAGAGACTTTCGATAGTCTGAAGGCAGTCAGACGAAGAGCGTGGAGGCCTTGGTGTACCTTCTTTACGTGGGGCTGACGTAACAGGTCTACTCTTAGAGGAAGACTTCTTGGAAAGTCTACCAGCCATCGAAGTACCTCGGTGAACCATTCTCTCACGGGCCAGAGGGGAGCAACTAACGTCAACCTTGTCCATTCGTGAGAGGTGAATTTCTGCAGTACCTTGTTGACAATCTTGAATGGTGGGAATGCATATAGGTCTAGGTGAGACCAATCTAGGAGAAAGGCATCTATATGTATTGCTGCTGGGTCTGGGACTGGAGAGCAATAGATTGGAAGCCTCTTGGTCATTGAGGTTGCAAAGAGGTCTATGGTGGGTTGACCCCAAGTCGCCCAAAGCCTCTTGCACACGTCCTTGTGGAGGGTCCATTCTGTAGGAATTACCTGACCCCTCCGACTGAGGCAATCTGCTAAGACGTTCAAGTCGCCCTGGATAAACCTCGTTACCAGGGAGATGCCTCGATCTCTTGACCAAATGAGCAGGTCCCTTGCGATCTCGTACAGTGTCAGGGAGTGGGTGCCTCCTTGCTTGGAAATGTAAGCCAAGGCTGTGGTATTGTCCGAGTTGATCTCCACCACTTTGTTTCGAAGGAGAGACTCGAAGCTCATCAAGGCCAGGTGGACTGCCAAAAGCTCCTTGCCGTTGATGTGCATGCTCCTCTGACTTGAGGTCCACAGACCTGAGCATTCCCGACCGTCCAGTGTCGCACCCCAACCCAAATCCGATGCGTCTGAGAATAGAACGTGGTTTGGTTTCTGAACTGCTAGGGGAAGTCACTCTCTTAGACTGATATTGTCTTTCCACCAATTCAGGCATGCCTTTATTGTTTCGGAAATCGGGATTGAGACCGCCTCTAGCGTCTTGTCCTTTTTCCAGTGAAAAGCTAGATGGAACTGGAGAGGTCGGAGGTGTAGCCTTCCTAGCGAGACAAACTGCTCCAGGGATGATAGAGTTCCTACTAGACTCATCCAATTCCTGACTGAGCAACGTTCTCTCTTCAACATCCTTTGGATTACGAGCAGGGCTTGATCTATTCGGGGGGCAGACGGAAAAGCCCGAAAAACTGGACTGCGAATCTCCATCCCTAAATACAGTATAGTTTGGGATGGAATCAGCTGTGACTTTTCCATGTTGACCAAAAGTCCCAGTTCCTTGGTCAGATCCAATGTCCAATTGAGATCCTTCAGACAGCGATGACTGGACGAGGCTCTGAGAAGCCAGTCGTCCAAGTAAAGGGAGGCTCGGATTCCCGATAAATGGAGGAATTTTGCCACATTCCTCATAAGCCTCGTAAACACGAGAGGAGCAGGACTTAGGCCAAAGCACAGGGCCCGAAACTGGTACACCACATTGTCGAAAACAAACCTCAGAAAAGGTTGGGAATCTGAGTGAATGGGGATGTGGAAGTATGCGTCTCTTAGGTCGAGAGAGACCATCCAGTCTCCCTTTCTGACCGCTGCTAGAACTGATTTCGTGGTCTCCATGGTGAACTTTGTCTTCGTGACAAAGACGTTCAGAGCACTGACGTCTAGCACCGGTCTCCAACCTCCTGTCTTCTTCGGTACTAGGAAGAGACGGTTGTAAAACCCCGGTGATTGAAGGTCCGAGACTTTGACCACCGCTCCCTTCTCTAGCAAAAGAGACACTTCTAGTTTCAGGGCTTGTCTCTTTGCTTCCTCTCGGTAATTGGGAGAGAGATCGATGGGGGAGGTCGCTAGAGGAGGTTTGTGTACAAATGGAATTTTGTACCCCTCTCTGAGCAACCTCACAGACTGTTGGTCTGCGCCTCTCTTCTCCCAGGCTCGCCAGAAGTTCTTGAGTCTGGCACCTACTGCTGTCTGAAGCTGCGGGCAGTCAGACTCTGCCACGTGAGGACTTGGCTCCTTTCCTCTTTCCTCTCTTTCCTTCGGCACGAGTACTTCCCCTGCTGGGAGCTCTGCCACGAAAGGGCGGAATAAACCTGGACGCTGGAGTGTCTATCCTTGGTCTAGCAGTAAAGGAAGTTGCAGGAGTCCCTTTGCGAGCAGAGGACGCAACCAAGTCATGGGTGTCCTTCTGCACGAGTGACAAAGCTATGTCCTTAACCAAAAGTTCAGGGAACAAAAACTTCGATAAGGGGGCAAAGAGTAGCTCAGATCGTTGACAGGGAGTAACTCCTGCCGACAGAAAAGAGCAAAGAGACTCTCGCTTCTTAAGGACTCCTGAAGTAAACGAGGAGGAGAGCTCATTGGATCCATCGCGGATGACTTTATCCATGCAGGACATAATGAGTAAGGAGACATCTCTATCAGCCGATGAGATTTTCCTACTCAAGGCTCCCAAACACCAGTCAAGGAAGTTGAAAACTTCAAAAGCTCTAAAAATGCCTTTAAGTAGATGGTCAAGGTCCGAGGATGACCAACTAATCTTCGAGCGTCTCATGGCTAGGCGGCGGGGAGAGTCTACAAGGCTTGAGAAGTCGCCCTGGGCAGAGGCAGGGACTCCCAAGCCGAGAACTTCTCCCGTGGCATACCAGACGCTCGATCTAGACGAGAGTTTAGAAGGGGGGAAGGCAAAGGCCGTCTTCCCTAAAATCCTCTTGGTTTCCAACCAATCGCCTAAAAGCCGTAAAGCTCTCTTGGACGAGCGAGAGAGTACAAGTTTTGTAAAGGCTGGCATGTCAGCAGGTACGCCTAAAACAAACTCAGACGGCGGCGAACGAGGAGCCACAGAGACAAAGTGTTCGGGAAACAACTCTTTAAAAATGAGCATGACTTTCTTAAAGTCCATAGATGGCATAACTGCTCTTGGTTCATCAATATCTGAAGGATGATCCTCAGGCTGAGGGTCAGCAACGTCCTCATCCGAAAGTTCCTCATCTGACAACTGATGAGAAACAAGCAAAGGGGTTGGCAATGCTTGACACGCAGCGTCCACCCGCACTGGTGCATAAGTGGCGGACCAGGACGCAGCGTCCTGTAACTGCTTGACAGTCTGGGAACTGTCAACAACAACAGGTGCGTGAGGACGCACAGCGTCCACCCGAGACTGCTTAGACCGCCTAGTCTGAGCAGTCAAAACAACTCTTGGTTGCGGAAGTTGACGCTCAGCGTCAAAACAAGTCAACTCCGATGGTTGGCGAACCTCCTGAACGTCACCAGGCGCATCAGCAAGTTGCCTAACGTCCAAATGCGGCTGAAAATCCACACGAGATCGCATCGAGTGTGGTTCTACCCCAACTGCTTGACGTGACTTGGCTACACCAGCGTCAACAGGACGCACAAAAGAACGTTTGGGTGGCTGAAGGCCAGGATCTCAATGAGATAAACGGCTAGGCTCAACGGAAACCTTATCGGCATTGTAGTCTTCCATAAGGGACGCAAGCTTAGACTGCATGTCCTGCAGTATAACCCATTTTGGGTCCACGGGAATGGGTGCGGTAACCGACGGGGTTAGCGTCTGAGACGGCACAACTTTGCCTTGCTTAGGCGGCGAGCAGTCATCCGATGACTGCAACGGGTCTGAACTGTCCCAATGACTACATCCAGGACGTTGGACCTGTCCTGAAGGGACCGACTTCCGTTTAAGAGGCCTAGAAACCTTGCTCCACGGTTTCTTGCGTGAAAAGCCTTCGGAAGACGAGGAAAAAATGGGCTCTCTCGTCTTATGGTAGGGGCGATCTTGGTGAGATACGCCTGATACCATAGAGGGAACGTCTGTTCGCTGATCAAGGCCTCTCGAACCCATAAGTCGTACGACATTACTTCTCCCCTGGGCTTGGGAGCTTGCAAGAGGTCCCGGACTAGGTGAACGACAGGCACGAACAGACGAACCCTCGGTTGCAACACTGTTCACAACACTTTGCGCACTAATCACTTACCCACTTTCCGCCGTGGCACTATGACACTTAAGTTCCTTCACGTCAGCCATGAGTTGATTACGATCAGTTGCTAACGCTTCAACTCTTTCCCCCAAGGCATGAATAGCACGTAACATGTCTTGCATAGACGGTTCCTGAGTGCTAGAAGGGGGGTTAGGAACAACCACTACAGGGGAAGGATTAGGTTCAGGGGCATGTGGAGAGGAAAAATCTACAGACCTAGATGAACTCCTCCTTACCCTATCTCTCTCTAGTCTACGTGCATATTTATCGTATTCGAGCCAATCGAATTCCTAAAGGCCCACGCATTCCTCACACCGATCTCCCAATTGACAGGTTTTACCCCGACAATTGGAACAAACAGTATGTGGGTCGAGAGAAGCCTTTGGAAGACGCCTATTACAGTCCCTAGCATTACACTTTCGAAATCTAGGTACTTGAGAAGGGTCAGCCATTTTGAATTAGTCAAAGAAAAATTCCAAAAACAATCCAAGTCATCAACAAATAATCTGATTCAATAAAGAGTTCAAGAGTTTATGTTGAGGAAAAACACCTGCACTGCGAAAGCTCAAACCAAAATAAAGTACTTCACCAAATATGATGAGAAAACTCCAGGTTCTACAGCGAGTATGAATACGTCTTGTCGTCAACGTCGACAGAGAAGAATTGAAGGGTTTGTTTACATGCAAGAGTGGTATCTGGCCGACAGTTGGCGCTGGTGGGCACACCCGCAACCTTCATAGCGATCGCTCGCGAGTTTTTTGAGTGTGTTTTCTGTCGAGCCGCAGAGTTGCAGCTATTATATATTCACCGGCTAAGTTAAATATTTAAAAAGGCATAGGCGTATGACACATCCTGGTCACGGATCAATCTCTTACAGATGAGAGAGAAGTCCTCTTGAAGAAGGACCTTGCTTGGAGTTTGCTTTCCAACAGCCCAAGAGGAAGAAGCGCAGTCTTAGGCAACAAGATAGCAGCTGCTGATCTTTATCAAGCTGTCAGCAATTCCCCTTGTAAGCAGGAGGGTTGCTAAACTGTTAATGAAGGGAAGCTCTCCCTCGGAAGGGAGAGCAGCCCAACACCCGGGGAGGTTAAATCTCCAACCCTGGTGGAGGACCTCCTGGCAGTGTTCTCTGCTTCCTGTCAATAAGCCTTGTTCTAGTTGAAAGTCGGCATCGAGTGCAACCGATTCGACAGGGGTAGCCGATTCGAGAGGAGCGGCCGATTCCACAGGAACGAATGGATCTACTTTCTAGGTCAGCTGATTCAGTCGAACGAAGCAGAACGGCATCGCTATCTGAGGAAACATTAAAAGTTAAATATAAATAAAAACATACAAGTATGTTTTCATATGTGTAAAACGAATACGAAAAACAGAATTAACTGTTAAACAATCAAATGGCAAGAGAGCAGCAGTGGTACTGTCCTCCACCAAGCCAGAAAGTAAAGTGGTTGCTCAGCCCAGGTGTGCGAGTGAGTGGGGTAGCTGACTACCCCCACCCCCACTCACTAACTAGTGGGGGGGGGGTGGATTATCGCTCACTAAAATTATCATGGCTCGTCTTCAGTACCCCTCTATAAATAGCGGAAGATTTGTATTTGTGTTGAAACAAACAAATTGTTTCTATTAAAAAACTATCTGAAGAATGAAATAGACGTTGGCCTAGCCAAAAATGCAATCTGAATTTCCAAAACTCCTAGAAGAGGTTGCGAGTCACTCCCTTTAAGCTCGCTCCTGATACGTTTCATATTAGCTAGCATGGGGCATGCTCAACAAGTACCTAAACTTCACGCGATACCATGGATTTGCAGGCATGGAGAAAAAGCACACTACTTTGGGACTTGCGTGCCTCCCTACCGAAGGAAGACATATGCTTAAAGCTAGCTTTTCTAGACGACAAGAGTTCATGAGTCTCAGGACTCACTCTCTCAATTTCTCCATCGGTCCAAGATCGATTTTGTCATCACCTGATGCTCCTCTGTATTCCCATGTAAACAGGAGATGGAATCGGACCACCTGCAATATCGGGTAGGACTATAAATCCACCAAAAAGGCGACGTGATAGTACACCTTCCTGAGACAGGGACAAATGAGAGGTGGAACACGAGAGATCGTCAAAGGATCTAAAATGCCTAAAAAGGGGGACAAAAGTTTCTGTTTGTCTGGCGTGATCCTCCTAATTTTTTCGTCCTCTGGTACACAGTTAGTCAGCTAATTTTACAAACAATGCCAGTCAGACGAGACAAAACCATTGGCCTACCATTTCCCTTATTGGGCAATTAATAGAATTTATACAGTCAGCTCTCCCTATTCATCAATATTTTCCTTCTGGTTTTGATTGTTCACGATAAAGAAAAACCGTTTAACCTACTAAATACAATTTTGCGATAAGTACTGTACTGTACTGTAATCTCATGGCTCTCTGACTTAAAACTGACCGTGCTCCTTTGCAACCGGCATCCTTCTTACAATTTCCCTTTCCACACAGCATAACACCCCATCTCTCGTTTACTCAGCCTCAGTCTTGCATTGTCTCCCTCGCATGTGCATCTCCAGCTTCGGTCGTTTTTGTGCAGAATCATGTTTTGATTTAAATAAGTGATGTAAAGAACCTGTACATAACCAGCGTTTGAAATCGAGTGCAGTATTAAATTGAAAATAATTTGTCTTTAGCGATGTATTAGGAAATATACTCCTATAATATAGGATATTATAGTGATTTTAGTATAAAATGTGATACGTACATTACGGTACTCCATGCGCTAAACATCTGACGGCTCATAGAGTTGCATCCTGCTTCAGACTTACTGCATAGAACTTCATAGTATCAGTAAGTGTTATAGTATATAGGAATAACAGAGTTTTATTGTTATAAGAGTACACATCACTTGTGTTACTGCACTTTAGTCTTACCATATGCAGTACTTAGTACAGTACATGATGTACATGTACTGTACTGTACACAAATATTAGGCAGTACAGTACTTCGTGTTAGTTGACTGCCCATAAGCAATGGGCAGTAAGTTGTTAGTTTAGGAGCTAACCCACCCCCTAGAGGGAGGAAGTATTCATAGATTCTCCCTTTATATGCCTGGGTCTCTGGTACCCAGGTCCCTCCCCCAACAAATAGCGAGGGCTGACTGTACACACTGCCAGTCAGAAAAGACGGAGCCGCTGCCCTTGATTTTCCCTTTGGCTTTTCACTATTGCAATCACCTGTTGGAACGACATCAGCTCAAGATCACAAGATCACAGATTGGTTAGCAATCACCAACTCTTATGGTAGCTCTATCTCACCAGGTCGCACTCCCATTACAGCAGTACTAGCAAGGATACTATAGTCCATTTCTTTTATCGAGGCAGATTTGCACCGACTCGCAGCGGTACCCTTTCAGCTCGGAAAATTTTCCTGATCGCTGATTGGTTAGAATTATCTCGTCCAACCAATCAATTATCAGGAAACTTTTCCGAGCTAAAAGGGCACCGCTGCGAGTCTGTGCAAATCTGCATCGATAAAAGAAATTGACTATAAGTGTTAGCGCATTCTTAAGAGTGGCATTACATATGCGAAATCGTAGGCCACAACTGTACCTGCTCAGCTTGCAATTGATCACACATTTCGCCGACTCACGATCAATTGCACTTCTCGCCCATGATCGTTCACACACCCTCGCACCTGCCTGGCTCCTAGGAGAGCACCTGCGCTATCAATCCCATCTTAAAATTTTATAATTAGGAAGTGACATGCTATTTTAGAAGTCACATACTGGTGCACTCCTATACATTTATACGCAACTTTCCTTACCGATCAACTTGCTACCTTAAGCTGTTATTGTACTCTGCCAGTTGCTCCCAGATATAAATAGGACATAAAATAATGACAAGTAATCGCACCTTTGGTGGGCTTCAGCACAGTCCAGAACTACAGGCGTAGAATTTAAGAAACCGTGAATACTTGCTGCCCAAGGGTGAGTTAACTCCTATCATAGTAGAATGGTGCAAGGGTAAATGTTTACCATATGAGGTTCCTAAATTGCATACTAATTAGTGTATAAATCAAATGATTATATCAAGGATGTAATACATCATATGGATGTCTTCAGAAGAATCAAACTATCAAGAAAACATAACATAATTCCTAATCTCTTTAATACACGTGCAATAAGTAAATTAATTGGTAACAGACCTAACTCAAGTATAAAAAAAAGGTTTATTCTACGAAATTGAAGTGATAGGCAACCTGGTAACCTTTTAATTCTTTTTAGATTTTTTACAATCAGAAAATTAGTTTTCCTCTGTGGTTCCTCATTTTTCTCAATCTTAGAGAGATGGCAGTACTGTACTTTAATGCTAGAACTGCTAACTTGTATGACAAATGAAGGTTAGAATTGCTCAAAAATGACAAAAAGTAATAAAATTATACTTTCAAGCCCAGAATAAAGACTACAGTTCATACAAAAAAAAAAAAAAATTACAGCAATAAACAGAACCTTAGTAACTAGTTCAGATGGAAAAACTCCGAAATTAAAATGTTTAGGTTAATATTCTTAATGAAGAAAATAAGAAGTGTTCCTGATGTATTTACGGGTACTTTGAACTGTTCTGATGCAAATAACGGGGAAATCCACATTCTTCAGATTTTAGACATTTTATAATGCCAATAGTTGTGACTAAAAAAAACACATTTCAAAAGGGAATCAAATATTAGACCACCACCTAACCTAGGAGAGGTTGTTTACTGTGGTTAAACCTAGTTAGACTCCCACCCACCAATTTCGAAGTACTGGTAATTCATATTTTTCTCGGGTAAAATGCGTGAAAAAAAAACACTTCTTGTCAATACATTATCTGCACAGATGCATAAAAATAAAAAAAAAATTAACTAAGAATTTTTCTGTTTGTGTTATTCTTCATACTGTCACAAAGAGTAGCTCATGTTAGTTAGCATGTTTGTTCCTATATTTCTAACTTTTTCTTTGCACATTGATAATTTTCACCTAAATCCACAGTAGCTTCACCAACCTGATCTTGGTGCTCCAATGGAAATGCCGTAGCTTCTCTTAATATATTACAATTGGCCATTAAATTCTGATGATGCAGTTATCTTTGACTCATTGAGCAAGTGCGCGAAAAAAATATGGATTTTCTCTCTCGTTTGGCCAGACCTTTACTTCAAATTTGGCAATCAGAATCTAGATCTAGATACACTATAATCACACCATTTGATTGGTTCTGGGTGGAATTTGTTCGACAGTGCCAAAGGATTTCCAAATCATAATCTTGGCCTAGCTTTGGCGATTTAGTTTCGTTATGACTACGCTCTATACCAGTTGCGAGTTTACCCCACATGAAGCTATCAGAATATCTATAACAAATAATTTAAACTTTTTCCTTTTATAAGAAATAACTTGTCTTAAGTGTTTCAAACCTTGTACATTACAAACTAAGTGTCATGGTAAAGTAAGAATACTGAAAAGTAAGAAGCATGTCCAGCGTACCTTAGCTGGGCGTGATTAAATGGATAGTTTTCTTGATGAGTGCCATTATGAACCATGGAATTTAATCTTTTTGTGAACTTGTGGTTACAGAAAATTTTTACTCATTTAGATGTTACCTAGAGCATAAATTTTTGGTCCTGAAGCCACTGTTAATTGGAGGAGTTTTTGTTCCAAGGTAACTGAACATTTTGCGGACCCAGACATTTTTACAGAAATAGAAGAGTTGAAGTTTGGCAATTCTAAATACGTACGTGGTATAGGAATTCCTGGGGTGTGAGTATTTGCTGGAACAGTGTGCGTCTCCAAGAGATTTTTAGCAGTGCCTCTAATTGAAAATCCACACAGAGATGCTGCTATCTTAATCCTACTTACTCAAAAATATATTAGGCCAAACAGCATTATAGTCAGCAACGAGTGTTGCATACATGAAAATTAGTGAGTTTGGGTACCGCCACATGACAATAAACCATAGCAAACCGTTTGCGGGCCCGGAAAATCCTGAAATCTACTACCAGAACATCAGCCAGTTAAGGCGGGACATTAAGTCTTATGCTCTCAAGTCTGGTACAGTACTCAGGAGTACAGTATTATAAGCAGTATATCTCCAGCTATATTATTTCAAGATCTGTGCTCAATTACAACTAATTGCTGCATCAGTTCTTCCTTGCTGCTGCTAAATTACCTTCAACCTTTGGGCATACAACCTGAGCAGGGCCCAGTACAGTAGCGATACCATCCAATTAAGACCCAATGGCCATATCCATCAACCAGGGCCCAGAGGAGCATCTCAAACCGTTATCCCTGTTTTTACTCCTGATTCGGATTACTCCGAATGACTATTAAGGTAAGTCAATATAATATAGGACAAGACTCAGCATAAACAAAGGGTACAGCTGTTTAAGGGGGGGGGGGGGTTGCAGGGAACTGGCAGGTAAAGATATGGCTTCTAGGTTAATTAAGTGGGGAAGGTTAGGTTAGCTAATGCTCTTGAGTTTTTTCTCTTTTAAAATCAGACCATGTTAGATATAGAGAAGTTTGCATTTGATAGAACACGGGGCTTGGAAGAAAATGGACTCGAGAGAGAATGGTGCTTCAGAGAGAAATGCAGCCGTCTGTCCATAGGTGTTGTTTCACCTCATTTTTTACTTGGAAAATTATTTTTTGTTACTTTTCTTGTAGTTTTGTTTTGCTACTACGTATCTTGGGTAATTCGTTAGTTTTCAGTTTATCCCACCCAAAACCCAGACTCTCATGTGGGGTTACCCCCTTTAATGTTGGCTCATCGTAATCGGAAAACACTACTTTTTCAGAAAGTAATGACATCAGTAGACAATAAAACATCAAAATATAACCAGAAAAAATGCAAATATGGCTAAGTGGGAATCTAACAAAATTTTACTGGAGGGATATCCTTACCTAATGAGCTATGACCTCCCACACACTGAAAAAGTCTGTAACTTGAGAACTACTAGGTTAGGTAAGGTGGGTTTGTTAAGGTCTGTCGGGATGGGGGGATCCATAACGGTAGAAGTGCTTACTTGCAGTGGAAATAAAGGTCAAATCTGTCGAAAACACACTAATTAAGCTAGATAAACTAAAGTTTCAGATCGTATATCAGAATTTGCTTGAAACTGTAATTTAACCGAAAATATTCGCCTATCCTAACTAACTACAAACACTCCAATAGGCTAACAATATAATCGGGTTAGGCCTATGTGCCCTACCTTAACCAGTACCCAAAAGGGTATTATTGTACTGTATTACAGGGTAATGTAACCTAGGGAAAACACTACTTTTTTCTATAGAAATGGGTCTGTTCTCTTCGAAAATGACACTCGTTCCTGTCGCAAAGGAATAGTTTCAGAAATATATATATATATCTATATCCACCGATAATGGGTGACCCCCAGTGGGAACTCGGGGTTTTGGGTGGGGGAAAACATACTGGGGAAACGGTATATAATGGTGAAACAAGCCTTTTCTTCCCTATACATTATCTTCTTGGATGTATAATCGATGAAAAAACACACTTATTATCTATTCCCTATACTAACAGTATATTTTTCATTTATTTGTTGACATTCTATGGGTCGGTTGCAGTCGCTCCCGTTCGTTCGTTTGTACATAGCAGTTTTCGACCTTCTGCGCATAAACTCCTCCCACCTGTGCATAAACTCCGCCTACACCAATAGGATTACTTCTTCTCTTATAGCCCCTCCCCATTTTCACCCTACGTCATTTTACCCGCCACATTCAAGTATTCGACTTCACCCGGTTTATTCAAGTATTTTACCTGATCCAGTGCAGCTATACCATTCCTTTTATGTAATACCCACATATACATATTACGTATGACCCAAGGACTACACGTTTTATTATCCGATATCTTATAAAATCACTTCATTTTATATTCCCCTTAAATATTATTTATCATACACTCCATTTTATCATTCTATATTACTTTTATACATTTTGTTATTACTTTGTCACGCCCAGATTTCACATAAATACCTGCTCTGGACAAGTTTTCCATTCTAATTCATTCATGTTTACTCTCTAGACTCCGTTGTTTTTCCGTTAACCAATCACGAACCCATACGTATGGAAAGTTTGCACAGGGGGGTTAATATTTCCAAACCCCCACATTCCAACAAACCCTTTTCCGTGGAAACCTTTGTCCAAGTCAGGTCTTTGTTAGTTCAAGTGAGGTCTTTTTGCGTATTTTACGATGGAAGTTATAGAAATTTGTAACGACTGCAGTATTCCATACTTGAAAGCATTTCAGTGAATTCTTAGATACGTCATCCAATGTTGATAATTTTCTTATATCTCATAATGTAATAGCCCAGCGTTTAAGATAGCTAAGACAAAGAAGAAACGGCGATATGGATATACATAAGTTAAGACGTCAAAGTCATAACACCCCAATGAACCACAAGTTTCGTTGTCCCGGTTTTAAAAGTAAGTCATTAATATCTTAAATTTTAATGTGTTAGTTTTACTAGTTTTTGAGCGTGCACAGCTAAACATTACCGCTTGCCAGTACATACGAGCTTGATGTTTTATTTTCCTGCAAGCGAAGCGATCCAGTGGCGGAACAAGAACTATTATACTTAATATTGCTAATGTTAACGTAATTATCGTAACATTGCTAATGTTAGCGTGCGCAGCTCGACTTTACCGTTTGCCAGTACTTGTGAGTGTAGTGAGCCCGAATTGGAACAAGACCCATTTTGTATGAACATTTTAACAGAATATATATGTTTTCCTGTAGTAAATAACGTGATTCAACCGGTTTTCACCTTCATTTCAACCGCAACAAGAACAACCAGCTCGGCTACTTGAAGTTAGTCGAACTGGTTGCTCTGTTTGCGGTTGAAATGAAGGTCAAATTCGGTAAAATCATGTTATTTTCTACAGGAAAACATATATTTTCTGTCCGAAATGATAATCTGTAATACAGTAAAACTATACCAAAAATTCCCATTGTGGAAGGAATAAATTTAAGAATTGTTCGAATCCAAAGAAAAAACAACCTTGGAAAACCATATTTTCAACTCTGAAATACAATCAAGACAGAAAATAACACATTACCACAATAAATCGAGGGATATAAGAAAATGCTGGTCGAAAAATTAGTTTTCCTTTCAGTCTATACTATACAAAGAATGTTAGGAAAAACAATATAATTTTCGGCACTTACCAAACAGGCCTCTTAGCTTAACTTGCCCTCAAAGCAGAAAATATTGCTTTTTTCTTGACACTATGATATACAGATATAACTAAGAGCAGCAAATTGTTTATTCTGGACTTCTGAAGTCACGTATTAAGTGTAAACGCTGTAATTTAACGATGAAAAGCACCAATTTAACGATACACAGTAACACAACTCCACTGACACAGGTTTCATGAACATGGATTCAAGGATTCTCGAACCATACAAATTTGGTAGAAGAATAAACATAAATAAAGACGGGTTAACACAGTTGCAAACATTATAAAATATTAAATATATGGGACCCGATAATTATTAGCATAAAGATAATGGAAAAAAATACTTTATTTCATAAATAAGCAAGAGTTTGAAGTGGTGTTCGAACGTGTGAAATGGTTATTTGATGTTCGAAATAATGATGCATAATTTGAGATCTGACTTTCTAAACATTGAGGAAGCCGTACGAATTATCACTGTGCCAATTTTGAAAGAATTTTTTTTCCACTTTCATGATTTGCCAGAATAGAGGTTAATATATATGAAAGAAGCGTAGAAGCTTTATGAATAGGCCTAGAGTTTGAAACATCTCTGGTTATTCAATAACTTATTTGAATATTGCGTTTAACAATAAGCTAACACTGGACATCCGAAAGACAGGATATTTCGGCCTTAAAGAGGAAATTGAAGACTTTCTTGTTCTCTGAGGCCTTCGATAGGCGGACTTGATAATAATGCTTTAGATTGCTCATGACAAAATGACTGTGGAGGTCTTGGACTCCCGTAGAGACAAGGTTCCCCAGCTGCACAGGACTAGAAGAGCAGCCCTTGGAGTAAAGTAAATAACACATATTGCCAACCATGTATGAGTCCTCTACACAATACCTTAATATTTCATTATCATCATCCCCTCTTACGCCTACTGACGCAAAGGGCCTCAGTTAGATTTCGCCAGTCGTCTCAATCTTGAGCTTTCAAATCAATGCTTCTTCATTCATCATCTCTTACTTCACGCACCATAGTCCTCAGCCATGTAGGCCTGGGTCTTCCAACTCTTCTAGTGCCTTGTGGAGCCCAGTTGAAAGTTTGGGGAACTAATCTGTCTTAGGGAGTGCGAAGAACGTGCCCAAACAATCTTCATTTACCCCTCACCCTGATCTCATCCACATAAAGCACTTGAATAATCTCTCTTATAGTTTCATTTCTACTTACAGTTCCAGTGACCCTTTCTGTCGGTTTCAGTTCCACGAACGTGCTCAATGGGCAGGAACATTTATCCTACCTTCATTTCTGTTGATGAATTTTCGAAAATGATTCCGCGATAATAGACTACACTAATCTCTTGCGTATGGTAATAGCAGGAACCACTTTATATCCTATTTTCCTTTCCTCACCGGGTGATTCTTACCTGCTGGAGCCATTGGGCTTATAACATCCTTCTTTTCCTACTAAGGGTGTAGCTTAGCTAATAATAATAATAATAATAATAATAATAATATCAGGAGCACTGTCAAAAATTTAACAAGCTTCATATATATATATATATATATATATATATATATATATATATATATATATATATATATACATATATATACATATAATATATATATATACATTATATATATACACATATATATACTGTATATATATACATATATATACTGTATATATATATATATATATATATATATATATATATATATATATATATATATATATATATATACATTATATATAGATATATATACACATTATATATAGATATATATACACATTATATATATACACACACACACACACACACACATATATATATATATATATATATATATATATATATATATATATATATATATATATATATATATGTATCAGTAGAAACTATATTCTATCCTAGTCAAGAATTGTCGTCATCATTAATCATGTCTTCAATCCTTTGAAATGTTGGCGAAAAAAAACTCTATAACTTCTAATCGTCATATCAGAAAATTTAATCTCCTACTCAGTTGCCAGAGATCCTCCAAATTACAAGTACGCCCTTCCAAAACAGCAGCGTTGGTTCAAAGCTGTTGAGTTTTATTCTAATTTATGAGCCAATCATAGGTCTAGGGATTAGAGCCTTTACTTTTCTGATATTGCTGTTGCAGGATTGAATGTGAGGTAATACGTCTTAATGAATGATCGTGCCTCCACTTCATATCTCTCTCTCTCTCTCTCTCTCTCTCTCTCTCTCTCTCTCTCTCTCTCTCTCTCGATTACTTTAAGGGCTGTTGTTCTTGTCCTATGCTGCAAGGGAACACTGCTCTTTACAGGATCTTCGCATTCAGTTTATCATATACATCTCTCTCTCTCTCTCTCTCTCTCTCTCTCTCTCTCTCTCTCTCTCTCTCTCTCTCTCTCTCTCTCTCTCTCTCTCTCTCTATTACTTTAAGGGCTG
>NC_090727.1:156352996-156363917 GCF_036898095.1 Palaemon carinicauda
TCAGTGTTGTCAGGTGTATGAGGACAAAGAAGGATATGTAAAGAATAAGCCAGACTATTCAGTGTGTGTGTGTGTGTGTGTGTGTGTGTGTAGCCAAAGGGAAAATGACCCGTACCCAGAGAGAAGGATCCAATGTAGTACTGTCTGGTCAGTCAAAAGACCCCATACCTCTTCAGCGGTGGTATCTCAACGGGTGGCTGGTGCCCTATTCGAAATATTTCGAATCTATTCACAATATAAGTCACTCAAGAGAATATAGAATGAAAATGGTAATTAACTTTTTCCATATTTAGCGAAAGTTAAAAAATAACTAGATGGAAAAATAACAACCCCAATGAAGCTATAAGAAGTAAAAAATAGAAAAAAACAGCAAACAAATATTGTAGTGAAAATGGCCATATAAAATAAATAAAAGGAAATTTATTCTAATAATGACTCTATATATCGAGATAATATAGAAAAAAAATGTAAAACACATTAAGCAGAACGATATCCTGACAATTGATTCTTTTTTCTTCTAAAATATTATCAGTTTACTTGAATGTACTGTCGACCATAAAAGACTGGAAACCCGTTTACAGATTGCTAAGACACAAACTAGACATTAGAGATGGCCATTAGATCATTATCTCCTCCTACGCCCATTGACGCAAAGGGCCTCGGTTAGATTTCGCCAGTCGTCTCTATCTTGAGCTTTTAATTCAATACTTTTAGGTCGATCTAAAAGCACAGGACACGTTGCTACTGGGCTCTAATAGCTACTCAGCTACTTGGTGCGATATGTAGAAAAAAAAATGAACATCACGTTTTTGAGGGAAAATAAACAAATGGACACATTTGATTGGTTTTGAAAAACTTACGCAATAGGTAATAAGTAATAAGTAATAAGTAATAAGTAAGGGGTAAAAAGTAATAAGTAAACTCTAAATCATTTAGGGTTGTGGTGGCCGATGTGGTTACGTCACTGAGTGGTGAACGCCAGACTGGGGTTCGAGTCCCGCTCAAACTCGATAGTTTCTTTGATCGCTGAAATCTCACCATCCTTGTGAGCTAAGGATGGGGAGTTTGGGGGAGCCTATAGGCCTATCTGCTGAGTCATCAGCAGCCATTGCCTGTCCTTCCTTGGTCATAGCATGGGTGGAGAGAGGGCTTGGGTGCTGATCATATGTATATATGGTCAGTTTTTAGGGCATTGTCCTGCCCCATAGGGGAATGTCACTGTCCCTTGCCTCTGCCATTTATGAGCGGCCTTTAAACCTTTAAACGAAAATCTTATTCTAAAACATATACCAATTATGGTTGTGGTGGCCTATTGGAAGTGTTCCTAATTGACATTCGCCGAACTAGGATTCGAGTCACGCTGAAGCTCTACAGTTCCTTGTAGTGTCTGTAACCTCACCATTCTTGTGAGCTGAGGATGGGGGGTTTTGGGAAGGCCTATAGACATGTAGGAAAAATCCTCCTAGCCTATGGGTTAACCTGCTGAGTCATAAACAACCATTGTCTGGCCCTCTCTCGTCTTAGCTTAGGTGGAGAGGGGACTAGGGCATTGTCACTCTCTCTTACCTTTGCCATTCATGGGTAGCCTTTAAACCATAAGCATTTAATCCCACTTCATGTAAACATTCAATAACTTGATAAAAGTTAAGACCAAGGAGAGCCAGGTAATGGCTGATAATGACTCAGTAAGTTGACCTATAGACTTTCACAAAACCCCCATCATTAGTATGGCGGAGTTGCAGACACTAAAGGAACTATCGAGCTTGAGCAGGACTCGAACCCCAGTAAGACAGATCACTAGGCAGGGACGTTTTCAATGGGCCACCAAAGTGATTCTTGCCAAGAAAAGTGCAAAGAAATATTTTTTCGTCATCTTGCCAAGAGTGTTGAGATGACTAAACATTAGTAAAAGAAAAGAAAATCACCTGTTAATGTAGGTTTGCTGAAGCTATTCTGGTGATTAAGAAAAAGAAAGTTTGTTTCCGTCCGTAAGAGAAAGTATGAGTTGGAAAGTATGTAATAATTTCATATACTGAAGATGAACATCACACGTGTAGAAGGTAGTTTGAAGAATTGAAGTGCTAACTTTTACTTAGGATGAGCTGAAAAAAAAATATGCAAATCTAACAGAGCTATACAAAATCTTCATAATTATTTAGCTGCCGATATTAGGAATAATTTTCATTCAACTACATTGATTCATTCTGTAATCAGTAGTCTTAAGATGTAAAACTCATTTGTATCCCAAACCTCCATATGAAAGACTTTTTAGGAAATATTTCTCGTTCACCTTCAATTGGTAAAAAATAAAATATAAATATACAAAATAACTACTCGCTACATAAGGTTGAAAACTTTACGAATTTTATTTCTTTTAATCTCCAATAGTCGTAAGTTGTTATTTAGCTATATTGTTTCACACCCAATAACAACAACAACAACAACAACAACAACAACAAATAACTTAGCAATAACAAACACACATGTGGTAACGTCTCTGACTGGTGAACGTCAGACTGAGGTTTTGAGTCCCGTTCAAATTCGTTAGTTTCTTTGGTCGCTGCAACCTCACAATCCTCATGAGCTAAGGGTGGGGGGGTTTGGGGGAGCCTATAGGTCTATCTGCTGAGTCATCAGTAGCCATTGCCTGGCCCTTCTTGGTCCTTGCTTGGGTGGAGGGAGGGGGGGCTATGGTGCTGATCATATGTGTTTATGGTCAGTCTCAGGTGCATTGTCCTCCTTGATAGGGCAGTGTCACTGTCCTTGACCCTGCCATTCATGAGTGCCCTTTAAACCTTTCATACGATCCTTAGCTCTATTATCCGAAGAAGCAATTTACTTTAGGGGATACTCAGGCAAACTAATTATTTGTTTTCTTATTTCCTTTCCTCACTGAGCTATTTTCCCCGTTGGAACCCTTGTGCTAATAGCATCCTGCTTTTCCAATTAGGGTTGAAGCTTAGCAAGTAATCATCATAATATAATACCATACATACCTCTATTGCTATCACAAACACTCAAGGGCTTCAAATGGGAAAATAGCTCAGTGTTCATTTTCTCATTTATCTTCCTCACTGAGGTATTTACCCCGTTGGAGCCCTTGGGCTTATAGCACCCTGCTTTTTCAATTAGGGTTGTAGCTTAGCAAGTAAGAATCATAATAAAACACCATACATCCCACTATTGTTATCACAAACAAATAGCTCAGTGTTAATTTTCTCATTTCCTTTCCTCACTGAGCTATTTTCCCCGTTGGAACCCTTGGGCTAATAGCATCCTGCATTTCCAATTAGGGTTGTAGCTTAGCAAGTAACCATCATAATATAACACCATACATCCCACTATTGTTATCACAAACAAATAGCTCAGTGTTCATTTTCTCATTTCCTTTCCTCACTGAGCTATTTTCTCCGTTGAAACCTTTGGGCTAACAGCATCCTGCTTTTCCAATTAGGGTTGTGGCTTAGCAAGTAATAATTCTAATAAAACACCATACATACCTCTACTGTTATCAACAAACACTCAAGCGAATCGAAGTGACCTTGATCAGATCATATTAATCGTAAGAAAAACACCCGCCTTGCATAGAGCACCGTGCAACCTCACACATGCAGTGGGCGTCGTGTTCATCCATCAGAGCAAACACTAGATCACTCTTTGACAAACGACTCCGACGATAATTGCCTCGAATGGGCACAATCATCGCAGTGAGGTATGCTATCATATGGAAATTAAGCAGAAAATCATGTCCATAAAAAAACAGTAAATATACAGGTTTAAGACCACGATCTCGCAGAATTCATTTAGCTTTCAAGCAGATATATGCTACATACCATGATGTTTTGCTACATACCATGATGTTTTGCTACATACCATGATGTTTGAAGAAGGAAAGGTAAATGGAAGAATGCGAACTTATAAGGTTCGGTGCACTCTTTCATCATACAATACAAGTATACACTTTTAAAAATTCTGCCGTAAAAAAAAATGATAACAATCCTGGATTAAATATTCCCAGGAATTTACCGTTTTAAAAACTACATTTAACGACGTGCTATTACGGTCACCAACAAAATAGGTCTGTATAGATTGCCTTAGCTTGTGTAAGACACGGGCTCTTGCCGCTGGGCACCCCGTAATCAAAATAGGGTAAAAATTACGGCCGCCTGTATGTTACTGAAATAAGGCTGAGAACAGTATTATTTTTTTTTTTTTTTACGGAGAATGTTCGATTAAGATTACGGGTTATCAACAGTATACGGTCTCTGAACGTAAGAGAATTGGGGATAAGAGTGTGCTCTGCTACCTCCAACAGGGAAAATAGCCCAGTGAGGAAAGGAAATAAGGAAATAGATGCGAGTCATTGAATAATTGGGAGTTTTCTGGCATCCTGACATGATCGCAAGTCATTGACGCCGATAGAAAGAATTAAAATATCAATTTAAAACCATAAAATAAATTATTTCTTTATAAAATTTGAATAGCTTTCAGAAGACCTGCTTCTGAAATAAATCTATAAATACCGATGAGAAAGCCACAGGCTGCTTCGACTTTATCTGGAAGTGGATCCCTTGCCAACTTTAAACAAGATGAGTGATTCAATTCAATTTCAATTAGGTTGCATTTATAATAAACTCGGAATACAACATCAATGTTATTGATAATAATAAAACTAACAATAATAAGAATTATGAGAAAAAAGAAAAGAGAGAGAGAGAGAGAGAGAGAGAGAGAGAGAGAGAGAGAGATGGTTTGGGCGTGCTCTTCGCACTCCCCAAGGGAGATTAGTTCATCAATTGTTAAGCTTGGCTCCACAACTAGGATTGTAGCTTAGCTAGTAATAATAATAATAATAATAATAATAATAATAATAATAATAATAATAATAATAATAATAACAATTTGTTGTAATATTTACTTAATACAGTATGCTAGTACAAATAATTATTATTATTTTTTTGGGTAAATCGTAGCGTAGCCTAAATATCAATCATATTAAGTCTTATTTCCAGACACTAAACCATAACGATTATCGCTAAGATCTCCTGGCAGTTATTCGTCATTAAGTGCTCTAAATCTTAAGGTCCCAAACACAATTTCAGTGTAACCACAGTCGAAGACCACTTAACTTCAATCGATATCTAAAGCCCTGTCCACACGACCGAGCATGCCCGACAGGCAAACAGTGATACCAGACCACAATAGTTAGTAAGAATGAGGGTTAATGACGTCAAAAGCGGGAAAATCACAGACAGGGATCTGGCATCATACATTGTTGCCAGATCCCTGCCTTTAGTTTCCCCGCTTCAGACGTCATCAACCCTCATTTTCACTAACTATTGTGGCCTGGTATCACTGTTTGCCCGTCGGGCATGCTCGGTCGTATGGATAGGACTTTAAGATCTGGTTACGTTTAAGATTCTCCTATCACGAACCCTGGTTCAAACCAGCTTACTCCCATAACCTCCTTAATGAAATAGCTTTGAATTTTGACGCATGTGGAAGATTAGAAAGAAAAGCGTCTAAGGCTATCTGAACACTATTCCCAATTGGCTAGTATCTGGACCCTTATCTCTCTCTCTCTCTCTCTCTCTCTCTCTCTCTCTCTCTCAAAAATAGGTGGAAAAGGAATTTGAAACTTGAAAATGGCGAAACTATTTTTCAAATAACATGCTTGATGTCGATCGTTCTAATGGTATACTGATTCTCTCTCTCTCTCTCTCTCTCTCTCTCTCTCTCTCTCTCTTTAGAGAGAGAAAGGAAATTTGAAACTTAAAAGTGTAAATATTTTTTCAAATAACATGCTTGATGTCGATCGTTCTAATGGTATACTGATTCTCTCTCTCTCTCTCTCTCTCTCTCTCTCTCTCTCTCTCTTTCTCTCTCTCTCTCTCTCTCTCTCTTTTGAGAGAGAAAGGAAATTTGAAACTTAAAAGGGTAAATATTTTTTCAAATAACATGCTTGATGTCGATCGTTCTAATGGTATACTGATTCATTCTCACTCTCTCTCTCTCTCTCTCTCTCTCTCTCTCTCTCTTGAGAGAGAGAGAGAAAGGAAATTTGAAACTTGAAAGTGTGAATATTTTTTCAAATAACATGCTTGATGTCGATAGTTCTAATGGTATACTGATTCTCTCTCTCTCTCTCTCTCTCTCTCTCTCTCTCTCTCTCTCTCTCTCAAAAATGGCTGGAAAGTAAATTCAAAACTTAAAAGGGTGTAACCAACATGCCTGGCCTCGATCGGTCTAATGGAGTACTGCTTCTTGCTGTATGTACAGCATATATCAGCTTAAATACAGCATCCTAAAGTCCCAAAATGCGGCATCTATGGCTTCATCAGAGACACTAAGGGCCTCTGCCTCCTGTATCACCAAGGAGGCATTCATCCCAAAAGCGTCCTTTAACCCCTTCGCCCTGTGGCAAAGCACTGAATTGCCACAAAGGCAAAAGTAGCTTCCTGCAAGACTATTATTATCGGAGTCATGATGGACGATCTGACACTATAAAATCTGTAAGGGATCAACCATCTGGTATCGGACACGTCGACTTCTTCCCTACTTGAGCTTTGTGGCCATTACCTTAGGCTTAGATGTTGCTGCTTTTTACCTTAGATTACCTTAAAACGTTTCAAATTTCCTTAAATTTGAAGCTCGTAATTTCGAAGTTACCTTAGAATTGCCATAAAAATGACATTGAAACCATGTAAATGACCTCAACCTATAGATTACCTTAAAACTTTTCCAAATTTTTTAAATTTGAAGCACGTACTTTCGAAATTACCTTAGAATTGCCATAAAAATGACATTGAAACCATGTAAATTACCTCAAACTAAGGTAATCACCATCAAAGTATCCCAATCCCTGTTTTTATTGCCTTTTTTTTTATTTTCATTTTAACCTTTCGCTTGCTGCTGCCTCCTAAACATTACCATCCTTGAAGGTGTTTTTACTGCCCAGGAACAACATAGATTTGAATTGAGTCAACACTACAAAGGGGATCGGAGAAGTCCTTCAGTTCATTGAAAAATTAAGGCAATTAACACTAATCCCAAGGTAGTGGTGGGATATTTTTCCATTATTATTATCATCAATTGCTAAGCTACAACCCTAGTTGGAAAAGCAGGATGCTATAAGCCTAGGGGCTCCAACAGGGAAAATAGCCAAGTATGCTATAAGCCCAAGGGCTCCAAGAGGGAAAATAGGCAAGTGATGAAAGGAAACAAGGAAAAATAAAATACTTCAAGAACAGTAACAACATTAAAATAAATATCTTCTATATAAACTATAAAAATCCTAACAAAACAAGGCAAAGAGAAATTAGATAAAATAGTGTGCCCGAGTGTACCCTCAAGCAAGAGAACTCCAACCCAAGACAGTGAAAGACCATGGAACAGAGACTATGGCACTACCCAAGACTAGAGAACAATGGTTTGATTTTGGAGTGTCCTTCTCCTAGAAGAGCTGGTTGCCATAACTAAAGAGTCCCTTCCACCCTTACCTTACCATGAGATTTACGTTGAAGGAATCAGCTATATATTTTCTATAGTCAGCTATTCTGATAGATAAAAATAGTCAGTATCATTAATAACAACAACAACAACAACAACAACAACAACAATAATATTAATAATAATAATAATGAAGAGCAAAGAACCCTTCTAGTGCCTTGTAGAAGAGTTGGAAGACCCAGGCTTACATGGCTGAGGACTATGAAGTACGAAGTAGATAATTCACGCAATTCAAATTGCCATTGCTTATTCCTATATTATCAAAATGCCATTTGTTTGTGAAGGATTCAATTATGATCGAAAATAGCTTCAAATACTATTGTCCCCTATTTTGTGTTTTGAAGTTTCCTTTACGTTCAGTTTTTAAAAATCTTACAACAACAACAACAACAACAGCAAAAATGCAGCCGTTTCTAGTCCGCTGCAGGACAAGTGTCTCAGACGTGTCCTTATTTATGTTTGAGGTTTGGCCAGTTTTTATCACCACGCTGGCCAACAGCGAATGAGTGATGGTGGGACACTTTAATCTGATCACTCACAGCTAACCAACCTAGTATGAGTGGCCGTGACTAGAGCGAGCTTTGCTGATCTTGACGATATACAAACCCTTTCACCTTTACCTTTAAAAGAAGAGAACTAGAGAGGCACTCAGTAGAGCGCAGACCTCCTCCACGGCAGCTTATTTCTCAATCTTTTCCTTGACCTTGACCTCCGACTTTAACATGGATTAATTGGCGTGGATTTTCATACTCTTAAATATGAACCACGATTGAAGTTTCTGTAACATCGATGTCCAAACTTATGGTTGATTACGAGAATTGGACATTTTGCTTGACAGTGACCTTAACCTTTGACCTCGACCTTCCAAAATGTAATATTTTCCCGCTTTTTACATAACAGTTAATCCCTGCAATTTTTATTACTCTACGACTAAAATTGTGGCCAGGTAGCTGTTCACAAACAAACCCACACATACACACAAACAAACACACCAACACGGGCGAAAACATAACCTCCTTCTAACTTCGTTGGCAGAGGTAGTAATAATACCGCTTGACCTCGGCTACGAGGTCCATAATAATAACAATAATATTAATAATAATATCAACAAAGACAATAATAATAATAATAATAATAATATTATTATTATTATTATCATTATTATTATTATTACTTGCTAAGCTACAACCCTAGTTGGAAATGCAGGATGTTATAAGTCCAGGGGCCCCAACAGGGAAAATAGCCCAGTGAGGAAAGGAAACAGGAAAAATAAAATATTTTATGAATATATATAAATATTTTCTATATAAACTATGAAAATTTTAACAAAACAAGTGGAAGAGATATAAGACAGAATAGTTTGCCCGAGTGTACCCTCATGCAAGAGAACTCTTACCCAAGACAGTGGAAGACCATGGTACAGAGGCTATGGCACTGCTCAAGACTAGAGAACAATGGTTTGATTTTGGAGTGTCCTTCTCCTAGAAGAGCTGCTTACCATAGCTAAAGAGTCTCTTCTACCCTTACCAAAAAGAAAGTGGCCACTGAACAATTACAATGCAGTAGTTAACTCCTTGATAGAAGAATTGTTTGGTGATCTTAGTGTTGTCAGGTGTATGAGGTCAGAGGAGAATATGTAAAGAATAGGCTAGACTATTCGGTGTTTGTGTAGGCAAAGGGAAAATAAACCGTAACCAAAGATAAGAATCCTATGTAGCATTGCCTGACCAGTCAAAGGACCCAATAATAATAATAATAATAAGGGAGGTGGAGTTGGGTGGCTAGAAAACTTTTAATATCCCCGATCAAATTAACCTTTTTCTATCCATCTCCTACTTATTTATTAGACAAATTCTTTTCCATTCCATTTTCTTTTTCTAAAAAAAAAAAAAAAAAAAAAAAAAAATGTGGCTCCATTATGTAAATTCGTTTTGTATTCCTAAGAACGTAACATAAGAAATGACATATTTGACAGGCGACTAAAGATTTCACGACTTCGCATTATTTTTCGTTTATTTCTGACCATTCAATTTTACATACCTTTAATAAACGCCACTGTCAAATCACCCTGACCATTGAATCATATCACAGTCAGTCGTAGCTTTAATTTTCTCCGTCAACCATTCATGATTGCATTCAATTTTATTCCAGCTGTGAGTAAAATGCAGTTGAATCCGTAAAACTTTAGAAGCAGTGTTGCCAGGTTGGTCTTTTACAGGCTAAATACTTGAAATTTGGGGTTTTTTCAGGCTAAAAACTTGAAATTTGGGTTTTTTTCAGGCTAAAAACTTGAAATTTGGTTTTTTTTTCAGGCTAAAAACTTGAAATTTGGTTTTTTTTCAGGCTAAAAACTTGAAATTTGGGGTTTTTCAGGCTAAAAACTTGAAATTTGGGGTTTTTCAGGCCTTTCTTTATATTCTTTAGGCTTTTAGCAATATCATAAAAAAGTTGGCCTTAAATGCTAAACTTTTGGCCCTTTTTTACTAATAGGTTGGCCTTTTAAAACTGCAGTTGATCAGTAGTTAGCCTCTTCTCATTTAGAAAACCTGGCAACTCTGTTCGGAAGCTCAAACTTGGTGAGAAGACTTCTTATCACGTGCAGGTTGACATAGGTATTCGCTTCAACGTTTATCTGGTCCATATCTGATTTAGCTCTCTTTTGTTATCTATCTCGTTTGTTCTTCCTCATTACTTTTCTTTTAAATATTAGTTTTTTTTTCTTTTTTTTTTAGCCAATGATTTTTACGTGCTATGTTAATTTCCATCATGGGCGCAGTGATTTTCAAAATTTACTTTGAGAAAACCACCTCTCTCTCTCTCTCTCTCTCTCTCTCTCTCTCTCTCTCATTCATTATTTTTTTGTAAATCTTAGTTTTTACTTTTTTTTAATGATTTTTACGTGCAAGGTTGATTTCCATCAAGGGCGCAGTGATTTTCAAAATTTACTTTGAGAAAACCATCTCTCTCTCTCTCTCTCTCTCTCTCTCTCTCTCTCTCCACACATTCATTATTTTTCTTGTAAAACTTAGTTTTTAATTTTTTTTTAATGATTTTCACGTGCAAGGTTGATTTCCATCAAGGGCGCAGTGATTTTCGAAATAAAAACTCTCTCTCTCTCTCTCTCTCTCTCTCTCTCTCTCTCCACACATTCATTATTTTTCTTGTAAAACTTAGTTTTTAATTTTTTTTTAATGATTTTCACGTGCAAGGTTGATTTCCATCAAGGGCGCAGTGATTTTCGAAATAAAAACTCTCTCTCTCTCTCTCTCTCTCTCTCTCTCTCTCTCTCTCTCCACACATTCTTATCTACTTATCTATATTGCTTTCTGTATATCTATCTATCTTTATAGGAACCAGTCCTGCCGAGCCATAAACATGGCAGAATCAGGGGACACAGATAATGACAAAGAAA
>NC_090727.1:156364417-156371917 GCF_036898095.1 Palaemon carinicauda
ATTTTGAAGTTGAAAACACGATACAGAAAAACAAAGTGAAAAATAAAAATGCCTCTGGAAAAATCAGTGGTAGAAATAAAATGGTAACGAAATTGGGAAATCTACACAGGGAGTGGGTGTGCTAGGGAATTCTACACAGAGAGTGGGGGGGGGGGAGGGGTGGGTCACAATATCGGAAAATATCTGGGATTTAAAGGAAATACCAAAGGACAAGGAAGACAGTTGGGTGATAAAATCGTATAGACAAAAAGGAGATGTGTAAAACTGTGAAAACTAGAGTGGAATAAACCTTTCCAAACCTGTTTTCAAGACATCAGAAAGAGTAGTAGAAGGAAAGTCGAGAGTTGATAGATATACCTGAGTACTGTATAAACTGGTAAAGTTAGAGAGTATGATGTAAGGGGGCTCAAAAATCCACATCCAGGCAAAATATGGATCCGCTTCGAGTCAATTCCTATTCTTCTTTGTTATGGACGCTGTTAGCGTTAGAATTATAGGTTGACTGATGATCGCCAGACTGGGGTTCGAATCCCGTTCGAACTCGTTAAGTTCCTTTAGTCGCTGCAACCCTCACCATCCTTGTAAGCTAAGGATGTGGGGGGGGGGGGGGCGTTAGGGGAGTCTATAATTCTATCTGCTGAGTCCTCAGCAGCCATTGCCTGGCCCTTCTTGGTCTTAGCTTGGGTGAAGAGGGGGCTTGGGTGCTGATCATATGTATGTATGGTCAGTCTCTATGGCATTGTCCTGCTCGATAGGGCGATGTCACTGTCCTTGCTTCTGCCATTAAATCTTAAATCTTTAAAGGAATTCATGTTTGCTGATGATTTAGTCATTACAGAAAATAAGGAAGAACTGCAACATAGGATACTAGCATGAAAAGGATCCATAGAAAGGAAAGGATAAAAGGTGAACATTGGAAAGATAGACATAATGGTTAGTGGAAAAGGACACGAAGTAGTAAACATTCAAGAGGCAGATGGTATAAAATAGAGTGAGAAAGGTAGATGAATCGGTGAAACTTCAAAACTTAAAACTTGCAGCGAATGTTTCCAAGTTGAACAAGCTGATATATTATTATTATTATTATTATTATTATTATTATTATTATTATTATTATTATTGGCCAAGCTACAACCCTAGTTGGAAAAGCAAGATGCTATAAGCCCATGGGCTCTGATAGGGAAAAATAGCCCAGTGAAGAAAGGAAATAAGGAAATAAATAAATGATGAGAATAAATTAACTATATCATTCTAAAAACAGTAACAGCGTCAAAACAGATATGTCCTATATAAACTATTAACAACGTCAAAAACAGATATGTCATATAAACTATAAAAAGACTCATGTCAGCCTTGTTAACATGAAAACATTTGCTGCAACTTTGAACTTTTGAAGTTCTACTCTATTTGTAGTTCATATAATGAAAAATCTATTTTAATGTTGTTACTGTTCTAAAAATGCTTTATTCTAATTTTTACGATAATCCTCTTTTAGTTTTTTATTTCATTATTTCCTTTCCTAACTTTGCAATTTTTCCCAGTAAGAGCCCTGGGGTTTATAGCCTCCTGCTTTTCCAACTAGGGTTGTAGCTTGGCATATAAATAGATTAAAAAAAAAAAAAAATAATAATAATAATAATAATAATAACAACAAAATTCTTCCAGAGGAAGGCATTGAAGGTACTACTGCGTGGACAATTCCATTGCATACCGAGTTAACCGCATTGAAAGATGTAAAAAGAAAAAAAAAAGAAAAAAAAAAGAAAAAAAAATACCATCTTACACGCGACGCCGTTTAATGTCTACTTAATCCAGCAGGCGTGATAAGAGGACGAAGCCTTATAAAGACTCAATTAAGAGCCTAATCTCTTAATATTAACAAATGAGTTTTAATTACTCTGCGGTTTTCTTTTTCAGCTCGTTCTTCGCATGCAGTGGCTACTTGATAAAAGGTAAGAGAGGGGGAGGGAGGGGGTGAGAGAGAGGGGGAGAGGGAGGGAGAGAGAGACAGGGGGGGGGGAGGAAGACATTGAGAAGGAGGGGAGAGGATGAAAGGTTGCATAAACAACATTAGGGATCATCGTAATCATCATTATCATGTCCCTTAAAAACAGGGTTTACTCTATCAACCCTGTCTACAGTAACTACACATTTGACCTCTTTTGACCCGATTAGAAGAATCCTTAGCACTCACTATAGGATTTGAAGGTTCGGTCCTGATATGAGGCGAGTATCGAACATTGATGACTAAAGTGTGCGCGACCCGTCAAACAGAGGCAGATAAATATCTACATATGCAGACACATACGGACAGGCAAATTGCTCTCACCAGAGTATGACTATTCCTTCTCCCTCCTACTCAGAGGATAGGGGATGGCTTATCATGACGGATATATATATATATATATATATATATATATATATATATATATATATATATATATATATATATATATATATATATATATTAGGGAGATTTTTACCTCAGCCAACGAAGTTGGAAGGAGGTTATGTTTTACCACGTTTGTATGTTTGTTTGTCAACACCTTCCTGGCCACAATTTTAATCGTAGAGTAATGAAACTTGCAGGGATTAATTGTTATGTAAAAATTTGAAATTATTAAATTTTTGAAGGTCAAGGTCAAGGGTCAAGGTTACGGTCAAGTAAAATGTCCCAATTCACGTAATAAGCCATAAGTTTGGACATCGTTGTCCCAGAGACTTCAAACCTGGTTTATATTTAAGTGTAAGAAACCCCACACTAATTAATTCATGTTAAGGTCAAAGATCAAGGTCAAGGTCGAGCAAAAGGTCAAGAAATAAGCTGACGCAGCGGAGGTCTACGTTCTACTGAGTGCCCCTTTAGTCAAGTAATAAGTTATGCCACTTGAAATACAATTCATTTACGCAATCATCTTTAATCCTTATTCATCAAATTTAATAACGATCCAAAATAATATTACACAAATTACACACTATGGTCAAATTACACAAATTACACACTATGGATAAATTACACAAATTACACATTATGGTCAAATTACACAAATTACACACTATGGTTAACTTATGAAATACAATTACTAACGCATAAAACTATATAATACGAGAAAACAGAATAGTTTAACTGTAAATAATGTTAGAAATGAAAATTTAAATTAATAGGAAAATTGAAGTGACGTTTAGAGCTGAGATTACCAGACCCTTCTCTCTGGTTACGGTTCATTTTTATTTGCAGACACATATAAACAATAGTCTGGCCTATTCCTTACAGATTCTCCTCTATCCTCATACACTTGACAACACCGAGATTACCAAACAATTCTTCATCCAAGGGATTTACTTCTGCACTGTAATTGTCCAGTGGCCACTTTCCTCTCGGTAAGGGTACAAGAGACTCTTTAGCTATGGTAAGCAGCTCTTCTAGGAGAACGACACTCCAAAATCAAATCATTGTTCTCTACTCTTCTCCTCTCTTGGGTTAGGGTTCTCTTGCTTGAGGGTACAATCGAGCACATTGTTCTATCTAATTTCTCTTCCTTCTGTTTTTTTTTTTTAAAGTTTTTATAGTTTATAAATGAAATATCTATTTCAAAGTTGTTATCTTTCCTTGTTTACTTTTCGCACTGAGCTATTTTTCCTGTTGGGGACCCTGTGCTTATAGCATCCTGCTTTTCCAACTAGGGTTATAGGTTAGCAAGTAATAATAATAATAATAATAATAATAATAATAATAATTATAATAATACTGAAGCTAATTGTGAGATATTTTCAGAGTTATCCTAGATATACAGTATTTGAGAATGTTTAATGATGTTTAGTTCCAGTTTTTAAATAAAATCTATCAGTCAGAGAGAAAGCAAATTCAATGGTACAGGCTACAATATTAACAGTCAGATCAAAGACTAAATAAATAAATAAACGAGCCACAAACTAATTTATCATACTCTCTTCATTTAAAGGTCACCTTCGTTCAATTAGTTCATTATGCATGTTGCATAAGATTTTTTATAATTCTGACAATACTTTACTTTCAGATCTATCTGGACAGTTCCATCCTGTTCATAATACTAGACAGGCAGTTGATTCTAATAGTCAGGCCTTCTCCATCATGAGGCTCAATACTACGCAGTATTCTAGAAGTTTTATTCTAGCTGTGTCCAAGTTATGGAATGATCTTCCTAATCGGGTAGTTGAATCAGTAGACCTTAAAAAGTTCAAACTAGCAGCAAATGTTTTTATGCTGAACAGGCTGACATAAGTCATTTTATAGTTTATATATATAATATCTGTTTTAATGTTGTTGATGTTTTAATTTTCATAATCCCTTATATCGTTTATTTCCTTATTTCCTTTCCTCACTGGGCTATTTTTCGCTGTTGAAGCTCTTGGGCTTCAGCATCTTGCTTTTCCAACTAAGGTTGTAGCTTAGCTAATAATAATGATAATAATAATAATAATAATAATAATAATAATAATAATAATATGAATGGCAGAGACATGGGATAGTGACAGTGCCCCAGAGACTGACCATATATATATATATATATATATATATATATATATATATATATATATATATATATATATATATATATATATATATATATATATATATATATATATATATTTCGTCACACCCAGCTGTTCCCATCACAGGCGTACTGGGGAGACGGAGTAGCCATATCCTGGTAAGAGGGGAGGGTGCGCGAGCGTGAACGTGCATAGCTATCTAAATATTTAGCCATAAGTTTTGCCCGGTCACGTACGCTAGTATGAACATATATAGTATATTAGACGAATATGTAAAATCTATCCGTCTTTTGCCAACAGAACAATTGCATATAATCTTATTGCGCAAACTCGTTCCTAAAGTATATCAATGTTTTTTTTTTTTTTTTTTTTTTTTTTTTTTTTTTTTTTTTAATTTCAGCAGATGGAACAATTATCAAAACGGGAAATAACTAACACGCCTTTCTGAAATATATCTTACGTATTGCCAATAGATGTCAGGATGCCACAAAACCTCCAATCAATCAATCAATCAATATTACATATACTCAGAATTTTCCAAGGATTTGTTCCCCTGAACACTTAAAATTTCTCTCCCAGATAATTATTCATGCATTATCTAATTCTGTCATTCCAAAGATCCGTGAACATATGAAGAAACAAAAACAAAATGAAAAGGATCAAAGTGTTTATGAATTACTTAATTCTGCCATTCTAAAGATCCTTGAACATATGAAGAAACAAAAACAAAATGAAAAGGATCAAAGTGTTTATGAATTACTTAATTCTGCCATTCTAAAGATCCTTGAACATATGAAGAAACAAAAACAAAATGAAAAGGATCAAAGTGTTTATGAATTACTTAATTCTGCCATTCTAAAGATCCTTGAACATATGAAGAAACAAAAACAAAATGAAAAGGATCAAAGTGTTTATGAATTACTTAATTCTGCCATTCTAAAGATCCTTGAACATATGAAGAAACAAAAACAAAATGAAAAGGATCAAAGTGTTTATGAATTACTTAATTCTGCCATTCCAAAGATCCTTGAACATATGAAGTAACAAAAACAAAATGGAAAGGATCAAAGTTTTTATACATTCCTTAATTCTGTCATTCCAAAGATATATAAACATATGAAGAAACAAACACCAAATGAAAAGGACCAATGTGAGCGAAGTTAGCCAGGAGGATTCCTTCGCAATCAGAGAATCCACACTTCATTTCCCCCAGAGAACGCTAATGGGAAAATATCTTTCTTTTACACGTCAGCTTCCACGAAGTAAAGCATTAAAACTCATTCTTTAATGGTACGGTCGGATAAGAAGTAGTCTATAAATAATGCGAACCCGTCCAAAGAAAAAAAAAATGGTTCCTTACGATCCTCAAGATGAGTTTTGCAAGCAAAATACGGTCATGCGTAACGGATGGGCTTTGAACTTTGTTTATGTATACAAATAAGCAGAACATTGACAGGTACAAAATCAAATGCCAGGAGCTTCGTGTTATGTATTTGTCTCTCTCTCTCTATCTCTCTCTCTCTCTCTCTCTCTCTCTCTCTCTCTCTCTCTCTCTCATATCAAGCTATTATTGTTTACGAGTTCTTAAAGAACCTCTCTCTCTCTCTCTCTCTCTCTCTCTCTCTCTCTCTCTCTCTCTCTCTCTCTCTCTCTTATTGTTTACGAGTTCTTAAAGAACCTCTCTCTCTCTCTCTCTCTCTCTCTCTCTCTCTCTCTCTCTCTCTCTCTCTCTCTCACATATCAAGCTATTATTATTTAAGAATTCTTAAAGAACCCCCCCTCTCTCTCTCTCTCTCTCTCTCTCTCTCTCTCTCTCTCTCTCTCTCTCTCTCTCTCTCTCTCCTTTCGTCAAGCAGAAACTCTGTTATTAAGGCAAGCTAAACGTTTTTTAGGGTTGTGGTGGCTCGTGTGGTAACGTCCCTGACTGGTGAATGCCACATTGAGGTTCAAGTCCCACTCAAACTCGTTGGTTTCATTGGTCGCTGCAACTTCACCATCCTTGTGAGCTAAGGATGGGAGGTTTGGGGAAGCCTGAGGTCTATCTGCTAAGTCAATCAGCAGCTATTGCCTGGCCCTCCTTGGTCCTAGCTGGATGGAGAGGAGGCTTGGGGACTGATCACATGTATATGGTCAGTCTCGAGGACATTTACCTGTTAATACAATGTCACTGTCGCTTGCCTCTGCCATTCATGAGCGGCCTTTAAAACCTCTAATGTTTCTCACTCAATAACGTTTTAAACTTCGTAAATATTTCATTTTTTCTCTTCTAATAAACTCAATGACTACCAGCGAAGCTTCCTCTTCTCTATGACGGCTGTATTCTGGATTCAGTGGTTTTAACTATTTCATCCCTTTCCTTTAATGATATATATATATATATATATATATATATATATTATATATATATATATATATATATATATATATATATATATATATATATATATATATATATATATATTCAGTATATATACAAGCACACACATACACACATACATATATACCTGTATATAGATACAGTATGTATATATATATATATATATATATATATATATATATATATATATATATATATATATATATATATATATACAGTAATCTCTCGGCTATCGAAGGGGGTCTGTAGTCACTAGAAATATTGACACTACCAGTGTTGACGCTAGCGGCTATATGCTCTAGTGGTGCATTTGTGAAGATATTCAAACAGTATTCCAATTTAAAATTCAAAACTTGTACACCAATAACTACCACACCAGCCCATCCCTTACACAACAACAAAAGCATTTGTGCCGCAATAAAGGTGACACGTCAAAGATTGTAGTTCCCAACAGGGAAAATAGCCCAGTGAGGAAAGGAAATTAGGGAAAATAAAATATTTCAAGAACAGTAACAACATTATAATAAATATTTCCTATATAAACTATAAAATCTTTAACAAAACAAAAAGAAGAGAATTTAGATAGAATA
>NC_090727.1:156376917-156396917 GCF_036898095.1 Palaemon carinicauda
TTGGTTTGAAAGCTCAAGATAGAGACGAGGCTCTTTGCGTCAATAGGCGTAGGAGGAGCTGATGATGATGATGATGATTATGATGAAAACATTGCCAACAACTTTTAAAAGAAGTGGAAGGAAATTTAATATAAACAAGGACGCGCAAAATATAGTTTGTTGCTGATCCTTTACATTGTACTAATTGAAATAAATTTCACGATTATAAATTATTATTATAATTATTATTTTCTAAGCTACAACCCTAGTTAGAAAAGAAGGATGCTATAAGCCCAGGGACCCCAACAGGGAAAATAGCCCAGTGAGGAAAGGAAATAAGAAAAAATTAAATATTTTAAGAGGAGTAATATTAAAATAAATATTTCCTATATAAACTATAAAAACTTTGACAAAACAAGAGGAAGAGAAATCAAATAGAATAGTGTGCCTGAGTATAACCTCAAGCAAGAGAACTCTAACCCAAGACAGTGGAAGACCATAGTACAGAGGCTTTGGCATTACCCAAGACTAGAGAACAATGGCTTAATTTTGGAGTGTCCTTCTAGAAGAGCTGCTTACCATAGCTAAAGAGTCTCTTCTACCCTTACCAAGAAGAAAGTAGCCACTGAACAATTACAGTGCAGTAGTTAACCCCTTGAGCGAAGAAGAATTGTTTGGTAATCTCAGTGTTGTCAGGTGTATGAGAATAGAGGAGAATCTGTAAAGAATGGGGCAGATTATTCGGCGTATGGGTAGGCAAAGAGAAAGAACCGTAACCAGAGAGAAGGATCCAATGTAGTACTGTCTGGACAGTCAAAGGACCCCATAACTCTATGGTGGTAGTATTTCAACGGCAGTCACAGCACATGACAATACACTAAAGAGAGATAAACAGTACATACTCGACTTTTCCTTAAACATAATGCATACATACTTGAATTTAATTAAATCTATAGACGCTTATATTACGTATGAATTTGCCCCTCAGTGTGGCGTTCTACAGTATACCTAATGTTTATGTTTTTCAGTATATTCTATATTGTCGTGGCCTATTGGAAACATCCCTGCCTGGCATTTTGCTGGACGGAGATCGAGTCCCGCTCAGACTCGTTAGTTTTTTTAGTGTCTGCAGCCTTACCCTCCATGTGAGCTTAGGATGTGGCGGAAGGTGTAGGAGGAGGCTAAAGGTCTATCTGATGATGTCATCTGCACTCATTACCTGCCCTCCCTGGTCCTAGCTTGGGCGCTGATCATATGGATATATTGTCAGTCTCTAGGGTATTGCCCTGCTAGGGCATTGTCCCTGACTCTTGCCTCTGACATTTGTTAACGACAAAAGAAACAAAAACTAGAGGGGTAGTCAGTAGAGTGCAGACCTCCGCCGCAGCAGCTTATTTCTCGACCTGGACCTTTGACCTTAACATGCATTAATTGACGTGGGTTTTCATACACTCAAATATGAACCAAGTTTGAAGTCTCTGTGACAACGATGTCCAAACTTATGGCTGATTACGTGAATTGGACATTTTGCTTGACCGTGACATTTACCTTTGACCTTGACCTTCCAAAATTTAATAATTTCCAATTTTTTTCATAACAGTTAATCACTGCAAGTTTTAGTACTCTACGATTAAAATTGTGGCCAAATTGTTCACAAACACACACACAAAGGGTAAAACATAACCTCCTTCCAACTTCATTGTGGGGGGGTGGGGTAATGATAATAATAAAAGAAACACAATCAACATGTCATGAGATGGACTTTCCAGGAAATAATGTAGTACACAAATCCTAACCTTTCGTGAGGTAGGGGGAAAGAGACGCTCCTAAAGGCAATCCATCATTAAAGAAATGAAAAATGAAACCACCCGAGCCCTTACTTACCGCAGTCTTCCTACGGATTATCTGTTCAACACCTTGTTTCCTAAAGCTACACTCGTACCCAAATCAAAGGGTGTTGCAAACGAGCAAGCCCACAATAATAGCTTTGATCGAGAATTTTTTTTTGAAATGTTTAAGAAATGATCATCTGTTGCAGATTAGAAGGCAGTGGAAGCCGATGAGGTAATGTCCTTGACTGGGGAACGCAAGACTGAGGTTCGAGTCTCGCTCAAACTCGTTAGTTTCTTTGGTCGCTGCAACCTCACCCTCCCTGTAAGCTACGGTTGGGGGGTTTGGAGGAACCTATAGATCAGCAGCCATTTCCTCACCCTCCTTAGTCCTAGCTTGGGTAGAGAGGGGGCTTGGGCGCTGATCATATGTATATATGGTCAGTCTCAGTGGCATTATCCTACTCGATAGGGCAACGTCACTGTCCCTTCCCCCTGCCGTTCATGAGCGGACTTTAAACCTTTAAATACACTTTGCTGGTAAGAATCACGCATAACCACATGTGTTATTACTTGCCTTTTCATTGGTGCTTACTGCTGCGTAGTTATCATCCTTATATCTCCATTTCTTTTTTTCAGTAATTACTCGCTTCCATTCTGGAAAACCTTTCTGGCTTTTTTTATAAAAATGTTCTAATCATAATCAATAATCTTCACAAAAATAATAATTACTTTATATTATCATTATCATCATTATTACCAGCTAAGCTCCAACCACACTTGGAAAAGCAGGAAGCTATAAGCCCAAGGACTCCACGGGGGAAAAATAGCCCAGCGAGGAAAGGAAATAAGGAAATATATAGACTACAAGATAAGTAAAACAAGACAAGAAAACGTCGTAATCCTCTGCCTTAGCATAGCGAACAGCTCGCAGAAATATGGCAAGCAGCATAGCTAACGTGATGATAGCTGAGCCATTACACGCAGGTAAAGTCTGATTAATAAGAGTTGCACGGTTATAAAACCTCAAGAGACTGGGTGTCGGTAGCGCTTTCCCCTGGACAGACACCACATCACCCTCAACCTATCATTAGGCTGGGCATCGAGGTGCCCAGGTAAGAATAGGATGGAGAGGATGCCCCTTTCGCAGACCATGCCCTAGCCCGTTTGGGTCCCTACCGCAGGCTAGGCCGATTGGCTTTAGCATCGGCCTTTGTAGAACAATTTCGTGAGTACAGTATTTCATGGTGTCTTTTAAGACTACTGGGTCTCTCTCTCTCTCTCTCTCTCTCTCTCTCTCTCTCTCTCTCTCTCTCTCTCTCTCTCTCTCTCTGCATAAATAGACCTAGTATATTGATGAATGTGTAAAGTTCTCAGGCCTTTGTAGAACAATTCAAAGGTTTAAAGGCCACTCATGAATGGCAGAGGCAATGGACAGTGACACTACCCTAGCTAGCAGGACAGTGACACAGTGATCAGCGCCCAAGCGTCTCCATATTTAACCTAAGACCTAGCAAGTAATAATAATAATAATAATAATAATAATAATAATACTTTTCCGAGGATGATATGTACAGTCCCTGTTTCTACGAATAAGTTCGTCTACAATCATCACTGAACTAGGGTTTGTTTATCAACGGTTATTTTAACAAACGAGAAGGGATACGCCTATCAGTTATGTTGACTAGATTCTCCTTTAAGAGAACAATTGACTCATCCACTCAAAAAGGCCATTTCAATCTGCATGAGATTTCATGTCTAAAATGAGTATGACACATCAGGGACAGGCTACTCAGTCTTAAATACTAGGATTTTGGTGGCAGATGCAGTAACGTCCCTGACTGGTGAACGCCAGACTGGGGTTCAAGTCCCGCTCAAACTCGTTAGTTTTTGGTAGCTGTAACCTTAACATCCTTATGAGCTAAGTATGGGGGGGGGGGGCTAATAGATCTATCTGCTGAGTCATCAGCAGTCATTGCCTGGCATTCCTTGGTCCTAGCTTGGGCGGAGAAGGGGCCTAGGCACTGATCATAAGTAATATGGTCAGTCTCTGCATTGTCCCACTCGATAGGGCAATGTCACTGTCCCTTGCCTCTGCCGTTCATGAGTGACCTTAAAACCTTTCAACACAAGCATGATCAGAAGTACGTACTTCCCACCTTTATTATGAATACTGTTGAAGAATGTAACACATGTATAAATTGACAATTACTTTCATATACTCTGAAATTGCTATCCTGAGAATTAATACTTTTTACGTCTATTTTTCAAACAATTATTTCCTAAGGGAAGATCAGGATTATGAAATTTAGTGATTAACTAAGAAGTTTGTCGAGCAAAAATTTGAAAAAAAAAATATATGCACTCACAATGTTGAAACTAGAGAGAGAGAGAGAGAGAGAGAGAGAGAGAGAGAGAGAGAGAGAGAGAGAGAGAGAGAGAGAGAGAGAGAGAGAGAGAGAGAGAGAGAGAGAGTTGAAAGGATTTTGAATGTCTCAATGACTTTTTAGTCCATCCGCTGAGACTCCATTTGCTCTTGGGTAGAGTGATTCATTTTAAGCATTTAGAGAGTTCTTGTAATCTTGTCTAACTTATTCTTGAACTCGTTTAAAGTGTTACTGTTTACTACATCCGCTGGACGTCTATTCCATGTATTAGTTATTTTTTATGTAAATAAATCGCCACATTGAGTGGTGTTGTATCTTTTCAATTCCATTTGTATCCATTACCTCTGGACTGATTTGTGCTGAGAGAGAGAGAGAGAGAGAGAGAGAGAGAGAGAGAGAGAGAGAGATAGAGAGAGAGAGAGAGAGAGAGAGAGAGAGCAGTTCAGACGAAAAATCGACATCTTTTTACGTCGTTTTTTGAAACAATTATTGCTTTTGGGACGATCAGACGAGAGAGAGAGAGAGAGAGAGAGAGAGAGAGGAGAGAGAGAGAGAGAGAGAGAGAGAGAGAGAGAGAGCAGTTCAGACGACAAATCGACATCTTTTTACGTTGTTTTTTTAAACAATTATTACTTTTGGGACGATCAGACTTGAGAGAGAGAGAGAGAGAGAGAGAGAGAGAGAGAGAGAGAGAGAGAGAGAGAGAGAGAGAGAGAGCAGTCCAGACGACAAATGAACATCTTTTTCGTCGTTTTTTGAAACAATTATTACTTTTGGGACGATCAGACCTGAGAGAGAGAGAGAGAGAGAGAGAGAGAGAGAGAGAGAGAGAGAGAGAGAGGAGAGAGAGAGAGAGAGAGAGAGAGAGAGAGAGAGAGAGCAGTTCAGACGACAAATGGACATCATTTTACGTTGTTTTTTGAAACAATTATTACTTTTGGGACGATCAGACGAGAGAGAGAGAGAGAGAGAGAGAGAGAGAGAGAGAGAGAGAGAGAGAGAGAGAGAGAGAGAGCAAATCGATACTTGTTTGATGACCAAGGTATTTTTGAAGCAGAAACTCTTGATGACTTGTCATATAAAGAAAACATGAAATTGATAGACAGCCCCGACTCCGGAAACGTAATATGGTAGGTGATAAAAAGACCCTTTCCGACCGGTGTATATACGTCACTCTTCAGACAAATATGAAAGATACGTCTCATATGACGTAAATACGAGAACACATTCTTACTATTGGAACCTAGATATGTGTCTACTGTAGTCTCCAGTGCCTTTAAATATGCGGCCCCGAGACTATATAATAAGCTCCCACGAAACATTCGAATGATTGAAGACATTAAGGTTTTCAAGGGGAAACTGAAGACTTTCTTATTTCATGAGTCTTTTGACAGTGAAGATTTAACAGTAAATGAACAATACGTGATATGAAACGTTAAATACTCTTGAACGAACAAGGTAAAACGACAGTGGAGGTCCTGTAGAGAGCGGGGTTTCCCCTGCTGTATGGGGCTGGAAAAGCGGCCATCAAAGTAAAGTAAGTAAAGTATTCACAAATAATATTCGGGGAGGGGGGGGTCCATATAATCTTAAAGAAGTGCATAAAAATGAATTAAAAATGCATTCATATTAACTATTTTCAAACGAGGTATTTGGTCGAGGTGAAAACGTTATTTTGCCTACCGGGAAATTGTCGAAAAAAAAAAATGAAAACAAAAAAGCAAATATTCATATTGTGTTTGAGCCTTATCTCTGCTTTGACGATTTTCATACTGATTTTCCAAATTAGGAAAGTGGACCAAATCGTGTCTTATCATGAGTAGGCTAACCTGATCTAAAATTACCAGTTGTACATTGCGTTTTGTTTTTACTTCGGTAACCAGCAACTCAGTCTACCAGTTTATATGCCTCTTTATAATCACCTTAGGGAGCATAAATCGCCCTGATACTTGCAACATAATATGCAGCTCCTATCAAATTATAAATACACTTATAAACAACTAACACACGAGTACTTAATTGGATTTTTGCCTCGTAGTACGATCCGGGCTACAACATGTACTAGAGGTTTTTGTCAACGAGTGTCTACAGGTTGGTGGTAGACACTCCTTGCCAAAAACCATCAAGGGATTTCATCGTAACTGACGTTGCACTAACTCCCTTTAGTGCAGTTTTCCTCTCCCATTTCCACCTCTTGGTTGAAAACGCACAGAAATGCTTAGTCAGCTCTTCCTTGCCCACACTTCTATCGCCTGCTCCTTCTGACCTCGATCTCCATATCAGCACGCTCATAGATTCCTATGCCCATGGAGGACTATACCCACCTCCTCACTTTATATCTCGACATCTTTCACCTAGAGTTACGCCAGACACCCATGGTTTCCACAAAACCCTGTGTCTATCACCATATCGAGAAAGTGGGGCCCCCGGGTTTGCAAGATCCAAGCGTTTGGCACTAGCCAAAACACTCATTCACTGGAAGAAATGAGGCAATGTTAAAAGGCTTGAGGCCTTTCAACATTGCACATTGTCTTGAAAAAGGATAGGGACCTATGACCTTGTAGGGAATACAAATGTTTTAATATACAGATGGAACAAGGCTACTACCCCATCCCTAAGATTGCCGGCATTATCACCTATCTTCACAGAGCTAATGTATTTTCGTCCCTCCCCCTCCTGCAGGGGTATTATCAGGTGGCATTGAAACCGGAAGACATTGCTAAGAAGCCATCACCACCTTTTGAAACAAATGAATTTAATTATTCCAGCTTTGTCTTTGCTAAAGAAAGAGACACAGTTCAAAGGCTCATGAATGGCATCTTAGGGGACCTCCCCTTCTGCCAATGCAACGTAAATGACATTCTAATATTCTTCCATTCCAAAGAGGACCACCTAAGTAACCTACATGTTTTCTTCGACCTCCAGCAGCAGAACAGCCCCACAATCAGCTATGACAAGTATACCTTTGGTGCCAAGGAAGTGACATTCTTGGGTCATCACATAACTCCTAAGGGAATTCATCCCTTCCTTGAGAAGGTATCAGTAGTTCATAAGTTCTCCATGACCTCGACCTTCAAAGCACTGCAGGAGTTCATGGGCATGATGAACTATTATCACTGGTTCTTGTCAACTATCGCCACCAATCTTGCCTCTATTATGACTCTCTCATAGGCAAGCCAAAAATCTTTCTTCAGTAGAAAACTTTCCAAGGCAAAATCCAGCTTCTCTGGCTTTAACAGCAAACTACCTGCAGAATATTTGGCTGTCCCTAACTTCTTAAAATTAATATCTGTCATCATTCGCATGGACCACAAGGCCCCTTATGCACGTCTTCACTCAGCAGTCTGATGCTTGCTCCACCCATCAACGTCGACATCTCTTTCCAATTTCTGAATACAACCGACACTATCCAAAAACATGCTGGCTGCCATCCACCTGGGAATGGATTACAAGGCCTTGACAGATGCCCAACAAAAGGACCCAAAATACCAAATGTGAAGGACATCTTGCACATCTATCCGTTGGGAAGATTCTAAAGCTACCCTCTGTGACATCAGTACTGGTAGGCCATGCCCATGGATAAATGCCTCCAGACGCCGACGGGTGTTTCAAATTAACCATAGCATCTCACAGCCCTTATGCTGATCTACTACACAGTGCATAGCTAGTGAAGTCGAAGTTCATTTGGCATTTTAAAGAGGCTAAAAATTGAGTCAGCGCCCGTAAATCGTATCAAACTTCACAAGTGCATCGGCACACAGATTCAGGTGCGTACACTTTCTATCACCCTCCCGTTTTTTTGCCCATATTCACGTTGACGTGCTTGTCCCACTACCCACATCACAAGAATATCATTACCTTTCTACAGTCCTCTATTGCTCCACTCATTACCCTGAAACCATCCCTAAGCAAGATGCAATATCAGCCTCACCTACTGCAGTCGTACTTTTATGATGGATAGCAAGATTTGGCCTCCCATTGACATTAATTCCGACAAGGGACAAGTGACTGCACTTAGCATACAATGTTCTAGAGACCAACTATATAATATAAATGTGCTCAGGGCTCAAGTATTTTCTCTACCCAAAGGTAGGCCCACGGAGAGTCAGACAATGACTGCCGATGACTCAGCAGGTAGACCTATAAGGACCATTAGCTCCTGAGCATGGTGGGGTTGCAGACATTAGTGATAACTATCGAGCTCTGACCCAAACTTGAACTCTCATGGATACAAAGTCAGACACGTTACCCCTAGGTTACAACAATGATTAAGCCTTACAAATTTTACCTTCATCTCCCAGCTTCTGAGTTTCAACAAGCATTACACTTCTTGATCTATCAATTGTGGTCTTGTGAGTATATTTCCATAAAATTATCAGAATCTTCTCCGTCGTTTCTCCCGCCTTGTGTTTTTTTACTTTCTCGAAACTACTGAAAGACTCTCACAAACGTCAACATTCAGGTCAGTTTATGTTTATCTTAAACCTGTTCTGGAGATAATTGAAAGATCGATTGGGAGTTTTCTGTCCTGGAGATAAGTCACAGGACAAATGACTAAAGTGCTCTGTTTTGACGTTGTTTGTTCCATTCATCATCCTTGTATGAAAGCTTTGAATGGCCCTTGTGGATTTATGTTAAGAATATTTCTCTAGTGTTCGAGTTCTTTATCTTTTTATCTACTTCTCGATAGGATTACTCTATTTCTTATCTGTTGATATTAATGGCATTGCTTATAAACCAAGAGGAAAATCTTCCTCCTGGCATAAAACATCTATTAGATCCTAGGATCTTTTACTGACTCCCCTTGACTTTTATAGCTTTATATTCCTTAACAGAAAAGTCTATTGTTTCCTTTACGTTCAATGCAGTGTTTTTTTCCTTCTTTCTTCTTTGGTCTCAAGGCAAGGGCTAAATAAAGTCATTGGTATGTACAATAATTTACATTTTTTTTTTTTTTTTTTTTTTTTTTTTTTTTTTTTTTTTTTTTTTTTTTTTTTTTTTTTTTTTAAGGATCATCGAGGCTGAGGCTCTATTTGGATGACATTTAGATCTAATTTCCAGCTCAGAACATATTTTGATTTAAACGATAAGATATTTTCAAAGGAGCCGCTGAACTACAGCCTCTGGTTTGAAATTGAACGTCGATCATATTCGGAAACTCCACTTTTCCACATTCAAATTTAATCGGTGAAAAGACTTTAGTATCTATATGCTCAGACTGTTCTGCTGGCCACAGTTGAGTTACATTCTTTACTAAATTAAGACGAAAAATCTTGTCTTTAAAACACTGTTAGAAAAAACAGTGATTTTAATCAGAAATTCTCCGTAAAAATATACGGTTCTCAACCGTATTTCAGTAAAATACAGGCGACCGTAATTTTACCTTACTTTGCTATTATCTTTCACGGATTGGAGGCCGTAATATCACTCGTTTACGTCAATATATCCGTTTTCAAAACGGTAAAAATCCTGGAATAAATGTTGCCAGACTTTTGCCGTTTTGTCTAATGCAAATTTTTAAGTGTTGGAATGTTTTCATTGATAATACCCTTCAAAGCTTGGCTTTTTTTCTGGAATGTGATGATAAAACGGAAGATTAAGATTCTAAACTGGAGAACTAGTAATATAGTGATATAAAATACGCATCAAATGGAAGAAAAACTATAAACGGTGACCAACAAACATATCTGAGGTGATATTCTCCGATGTCTTTACCTTTTGACCTTTTACCAAAGTATGCTGAATAACAGCCAATTTCTCGCAAGTAATGATTCAACGAATCCATTTATTATAAATTCACATAATAAATAAAAACATTTCTTAATTATTTACATTTCTTCAATTTATTGTGACATGTAAAAAAAAAAGAAAAAAAAAGAAAGAAACGCATTGTAATTTCAACGAATAAATCCTCTAGTTTTAAATGTTTATTTGCCGGTTATGAATGGCAGACAATGCCCTAGAGACTGATCACATATATACAAATGATCAGCGTTCAAGACTCCTCTCCACTCAAGCTAGGACCAGGTAGACCCAGAAAATCGTTGCTGATGAATGGGCAGGTAGACCTACAGTATAGGCTACCTCACAACCTCACATCCTTAACTCACAAGTATGGTCAGGTTGCAGACACTACAGGAAACTGCCCAACATATCGACAGGCCGGGACGTTTCCAGTAGACCACCACAACCATATCATCTCTCTCATTTGTAGTTTTAATCAATTCACTTTCGTTACTGAACTTTTTTAAGGATCGCGAAAAAAAGGTCAGTCAAAAATGACTGCCTTCAAGGTAAAAGTTCCAATGTTAATGACGGACTGTTTTATATATGGCTGTATGAAGGCACAGTCAAATTCTAGAGACTGAACACAGAGTGTGCAATTGAAGCGTTGACTGAAGAGTGTGTCGGTGGACTTTTGCAATGAACAGTACATTTCTGACGAGAGATATCAGTTATATTATGTCATCCGGCAACCTGACACAGTACTGTTTCATAATGATACCTACTTTTTATGTAAAAAATAATGAGAAAATATTAAACCTTTAAAGAAACAAGTACATTCATGACTACAGTGTTCCGCATAAGGAACATTGTAGTCATAAATGTATTTGTTTCTTTAAAGGTTTAATAGCCGATCATGAATGGCAGAGGCAAGGGGCAATGCCCTAGAGATTGACCATATATCATATGATCAGAGCCCAAGCCCTCTGCCCACTCATGCTAGGACCAGGGAGGGCCAGGTAATGGCTGCTGATGACTCAGCAGGTAGACCTATAGGCTTCCCCTCCCATCCTTAGCTCACAAGGATGGGGAACTAAAGGAACTAACGAGTTCAAGCGGGACTAGAACTCGCGTCTGGCTATCACCAGGCAGAGACGTTAATAATAAGGCCACAAAGCCGATTACTCTCTGTGCATCATTTTCTAGCCTTTTCTTTGGTCTCTTTCGTTCAACTTCTTAAGTATGCCCTAAATGAAACTTCAGGTAATTAACTAATACTTAATACTTGAATGCAAGCTAAAGATTATTGTTTACAGGCCATGGGTTAAAATATATTCAGGCTAAAAGGTAGAATGAATACAGCCTAAGGCTTGGAGTGCAGGCAAGATATGATAGAATGAATGCAGGATAGGAGGTTGAATGAATAACGCTAAGAGTTTGAAATGATACCACCCGAGTGTTTGAATACATACAGGCGAACGATAAGATAAAACACACGAATTAATGAAGATGTAAACGAATGATCGAATTAAGGCTTGGAGTGAAGACTAAATGCAGGTTAAGAGTTTGAATTAATAAAGCTAAGAGTTTGAAATAATACCACTCGAGTGTATGAATACAAACAGGAGAACGATAAGATAAAACACACGAAAATATAAACGAGAAAGGATATAATCTTTTATAAGTACATCCACTAACACTGAATAAATATAAGTTACTGAGCCATGAAAAGTAGCAAAATGATAACGAAACATTTGAATAACTAAATTGAGAAGCCAATGAAAAGGCTAACTCTCTCGTAGATTTGATATTATCGTTTAATTGGACATTCAGTAATTCTTCATAGATAAAAGAGCCAGATAAAGAATGATAAAATAGTTGCGTAAGTAAACAACACCGAATAAAGTAAAGGGGGGAAAAAAATCCTGATTATCAGATTTCGCCAATTCTTTATCGTCAAAATCTTTCTCATTACTATTAACTGTTTTTTTTTTTTTTCTTTCTTTTTTTTTTTTTTTTTTTACAATTTACTCCGTTCCCGATCGTTAAGAAACTCAACAGCATACGAACAAAAAGAGAACAAAATAAAAATAAGTAATTTTAAGTCGCATTTAAATGAAGGCATTAAAGCATCTGAAGAATTCCAAGGATCTGGCGCTGAGAATTGCCAAGTCAGAAAACGTTCTCCTCCAAGGATGGGGAAATTGCAATAAAGTAAGATGGAGAAACCCCGTGGAGAAATTGTATATATATATATACTGTATATATATATATATATATATATATATATATTATATATATATATATATATATATATATATATTTGTATAAATATATAAATAAATAAATAATTATATACACACATATACACACATATACATATATTATATATACATATATATACACATATCCCTTTCTGAGGGTGGATACATTACCGTGGTGAAAGGGTTTGCGCATCGCGATGATCAGCAAAGCTGTACTATAGTCCATTCCTTTTATTGAGGCAGATTTGCACCGACTCGCAGCGGTGCCCTTTTAGCTCGGAAAAGTTTCCTGATCGCTGATTGGTTAGAATTATCTCGTCCAACCAATCAACGATCAGGAAACTTTTCCGAGCTAAAAGGGCACCGCTGCAAGTCGGTGCAAATATGCCTCGATAAAAGAAATGGATTATAGTCAGGACCCTCCATACTAGGATGGCTTGCAGTGAGCGATCAGACAAAAGTCTCCCACCATCACCAATCAGCAGTAGCCAGCGTGTTGAGGAAAATGGCCAAACCTCAGATATGACGAAGGACAAGTCTGAGGCCTTTGTCCTGCAGTGGTCTAGAAACGGTTCCATTTGCTGTTGTTGTTATTGTGTGTGTATATATGCATAGTTTCTTATATATATATATATATATATATATATATATATATATATATATATATATATATATATATGTATGTGTGTGTATGTATGCAACCCGTCAAAATGATGGATAATATATAGATGCATAAGCATGCACATGCACCCCTTTCACTAGGGTATGACTATTCCCTCTTCTCCCTACCCGAGGGACGGGGAGACCTGAACACGACTGAATTATATATATATATATTTATATATATATATATATATATATATATATATATATTCATATGTATACATACAAACATATATATATACATATATATGTATATACATACATATATATATATATATATATATATATATATATATATACATATATATATATATATATATATATATATATATATATATTCATATATATACATACAAACATATATATATACATATATATGTATATACATACATATATATATATATATATATATATATATATATATATATATATATATATATATATATATATATATAGACCAGGCCCTTGCTCCTTATTAAAATTTTTGCTTTCGTTTAACTGAAAATCCTTCACGATGATAATCTGGCTATATTCATGTTTATATGTATATATACATATATATAAATACAGTATATATATATATATATATATTATATATATATATATATATATATATATATATATATATATTGTACATATATATATATATTTATAAATATATATATATATATATATATATATATATATATATATATATATATATATATATATATAGTTATATATATCCTGTCATGCTCAGCGGTTCGGTCTCTCCCCATCCCTTGAGTAAGGAGGAGAGGGGTTGTTATACCCTGGTGACAGGGGGTACCCAGAGAGATAGACTCGGAAACCACACTCTCACAAATTGCCCAACCAGCGGGTTGTAGTTAGGAAAAGGGGAGGGGGGTGGGAAGGGTTGATTGCGTGTGTGTACAACTATATCTATCTTAATAATTAAGACATTATTTTTGACGGCTCGGGTACACTAGTCACTTTCAAATGAGATGAACATTATAGCCATTCCTTAAACCTTTGCCAGTTACGCCTATGATCGATAAAAATCATTGAACTACAAAACTGTAGCCGCATTTTTCACGAACTAAGAATTTTTCAGTCTCTTTCACAACAAACGCAAGCTCACCAGTTAACAACCTCAGGAAAAATAAACTTATATTATACATGAATATATATCACTAACAATCGGGATTTTCATCAATGTAAATATCAACCACAATGGCATTTAATACCGAATTCTACCTTGGGAATATATATCCACTGGAATTCATTATGGTAATAGCTTCTGGCTGGGCACAGATTCGAACTCGAGCCACTCAGCCGAAACAATATCTGCGAGGACTCTACCAGCTGAGCTATCAAGAGAGATAATAAATATTTTACATGTCCCCGTGTATAGTCCTGTCGAATTAAGGAATCTGTTCTTAGACATGAAATGAACCCATCTCCGCCATAATAGCTTTGATTATAAATATATCTAGCTCTGTTTGACATACTGACACAACACAATTCAAGCTAACTCTTACAATAATTTCGTAAATAACAAATACATTAGTTTTAAGAATGAATTTTGCAATCTCCCCTTATGCCAATTACAGCATTCTAGAAGTTTTATTCCTGCTGTGACCAAGTTCTGGAATGATCATCCTAATTAGATAGTTGAATAGATGGAACTTCAAAAGTTCAAACTTGCAACTTTTGTTTCTATGTTGAATAGGCCGACACAAGTCTCATTTTATCAATTATTTATCAAAGATCTGTTTTGATGTTGTTACAGCTCTAAAAATATGTTGCTTTAATTGTACATTACATATCTTGTAGTTTATTTACTTTTTCTTTGATGGCTGCTTTTCCGGTCCCATACAGCAGGGGAACCCCACTCTCTACAGGACCCCCGCTGTCGCTTTACCTTGTTCGTTCAGAGTTTTTATTGTTTCAGATAATGTTATTAATTTCCTTTCCTCACTAGGTTATTTTTCCCTGTGGGGGACCGTAAGCTTATAGCATCCTGATATAATAATATCAATAATAATAATGATAATAATAACCAAAAGGGCACTCAGTAGAACGCAGAACCCCCCCCCCCCCAACGGGAGCTTATTTCTCGATCTTTTGCTCGACCCTGACCATGACCTTTAACCTCGGATGTTCAAAATTGAATCACTCCCACGTCTCGACATAACACTTAATCCTTGAAAGTTCCACTACTCGATGAGCAAAATTGTGGCCCGGAAACTGTTCAAATACATAAGACAAACAGAGGCGGAGGTAATAACACTAATAATAATAATAATAATAATAATAATAATAATAATAATAATAATAATAATAATAATAATAATAATAATTAAAGTAAACGTTTTATCGATCATTTACTTGCCTAGAAGGCAGCCTCTTTCTCTGGGACAACACCGTTAAATGCAAGTCTTAAATAACTCTTTGGAAATAGTTTTTTTTTTTTTTTTTTTTTTTAATCAGTAATATTTTTGGAAACTTCGGGAGGCTCACAAAGAACAGGGAAATGGCTTCGAAATAGTTCAGGATAAGTGTTGTTCGAATTGAAGGGTCTTACTCTTAATCAAGACCTACAAAATAGGTCTTTCTGTATGTCTTGGTCTTAAGACCTACAGAATAGTTTCTTTAGGGCTTGGTCTTCATATCCTCGAGGATTGAAAGGACTGTCAGGAGATTCTATGATAATGTACTAAAGAGAGAGAGAGAGAGAGAGAGAGAGAGAGAGAGAGAGAGAGAGAGAGAGAGAGAGAGAGAGAGAGAGAGAGAGAGAGAGAGAGATTAATACGATACGAAATCTATCTAGACTATCACCTGACGATTTTAGAGGTATTTCAGTCTGATGTTAACCTTTCTAATAATACACAAAATTTCCCGAGATTAAAGGCATCTTTCAATGATAAAAATCTGTATACTCTTAATAACTTCCCCCATTTACTTGCACAAAAAAAAAAAAAAATATTTGTCACCCCTATCGGCTCATTTATTATTATTATCATCATCATTATTATTATTATTATTATTATTATTGTTATTATTATTATGAATTAAGCTCCAACCTTAGTTGAAAAAGCAGGATGCTGTAAACCCAAGGGCTCCAACAGGGAAAATATCCCATTGAGGAAATAAATAAAGTACTGTACAAGAGAGTAATGAACAATTAAAATAAATCAATCTAAGAATAGTAACAACAAAATAGACCATCCTTTCAACCAACTGATTAGGAAGATCATTCCACAACTTGGTAACAGCTGGAATAAAGTTTCTAGAATACTAATGTAGTATTGAGCCTTCTGATGGAGAAGGCAGGCCTATCAGAATTACATTTCTCCTCTGCCTCTGTAATTGATAAATCTTCGATTGTCGTGGCCTATTGGTGACGTCCCCGACTGGAGAACGCCAGACTGGGGTTAAAGTCCCACTCATACTCGTTAGTTCCTATGATCGCTGCAACCTCCCCATCCTTGTGAGCTATGGATAGGTGAGAGGTTTGGGGGAGCCTATAGGTCATCAGCAGCCATCGCCTGGCCCTCCCTGGTCATAGCTTGAGTGATGAGGGGGCTTGGGCGCTGCATACATGAATATATGGTCAGTCTCTAGGGTATTGTCACTGTCCCTTGGCAGTCTGCCATTCACGAGCGGTTTTTAAACTTTCAAACAAAATATGTTGCCTACATACCAAACGTTCAGCTTGTCTACAGAAAGCCCTAGAAGAGTTGGATGACCCAGGCCTACATGGCTGAGGACTATGAAGCGCGAAGTAGGAGATGATGAATGGAGGAGTATTGAGTTGAAAGCTCGAAAATGGAGACGACTGGTGAAATCTAACCGAGGCCTTACATCAATAGGCGTAGGAGGAGATGATGATGATGACACCTACATCTGGCCACCTATTTTTTATCGCATTCAATTTTCGTTTTCCAGAATCCCAGAGTAATGAGACCCATTCTGAATACCGGAGTAATAGCCCGGGCAATTGGCGGGCCACATTTCTAGAATCTCCACGCATGGCTGAGCAGAGAGCATGTTCTTCAACAATATCTCCTCATCTCCATGAGAGGATCACACGAACACTTATATAGCTCCCAGTGCACTGTTCCCACAACTCTCTGCCAAAGAAGAAGACTTTGTAGAGCCAATGAGTAGCCTTAAGGAACTCAGCGTGGACCATAATGCTTGATGGAGAGAGAGAGAGAGAGAGAGAGAGAGAGAGAGAGAGAGAGAGAGAGAGAGAGAGAGAGAGAGAGAGAGAATATTGAAGCAACTGTTCTGCTTTCAAGGGGCGTCTTAAATTTTTAAGGTTTTGATATTTACGGACGTTTCATTTTCCCACTAGAAGGACCTTCTTTAATATATTTTTGATTTTCTAAATCAAAGTGAATATATATATATATATATATATATATATATATATTGTATATATATACACATATACATACACTCACTCACACACATACGTGTATATATATATATATATATATATATATATATATATATATATATATATATATACATACTGTATATATAAACATATACATACACTCACTCACACACATATGTATGTATATATATATATATATATATATATATATATATATATATATATATATATATATAATATATATATATATATATATATATATATATATATATATATATATATATATATATATATATATATATATATATATATTATATAACTATTTAAATAACATAATGGATAAGTCCACTGTTTACTTTTGGATCAAGATTATATATAGGTGTAGATAGGCATTAGAGATGGAAGACCCAGGCCTACCTGGCTGAGGACTATAGAGCGTGAAGTGAGAGATGATGAATGGAGAAGTATTGAATTAAAAGCTCAAGATAGAGACGACTGGCGAAATCTAACCGAGACCTTTTGAGTTAATAGGTGTGGGAGGAGACGATGATGATGATAATCTATAGAATAATTGTATCAACAGTCGAATTCCTGACACACACAAAAAAAAAAAAAAACAAAAAAAAAAAAAACCTGAAATATTGCTTACACAAAAATTTCCCAAAAATAATTCATTATTGCATTTCAAAAGAAAAAAAAAACTAAAGATGGAAATCAAAATCTTCAAATATCCGCAATTTCCCTGAAAGTAATCTAATATTGACTTGAGACTGATTACAAGTGCACGCACCTCCTTCAATGCAAAAACTAGCAACAATTTCTGTTGTACAAGAAGACAGCGTCGAGCGATGTCTGGACCGCCTTGAACATCATGAACAACTTTACTTAATACTGCAGTTTCCAGAAAGATTTTAGATGATTAAGGCTGGTTTGCCATGAATATCGCATGTTCAGTGTGTAATAATAATAATCCTCATCATCATCATCTCCTCCTACGCCTATTGACGAAAAGGTCCTCGGTTACAATTCGCCAGTCGTCTCTATCTTAAACTTTCAATATAATACTTCTCCATTCTTCACCTCCTACTTCCCGGTTCATGGTCCTCAGCCATGTAGGGCTGGGTCTTCCAACTATTCTAGTGCCTTGTTTAGCCCAATTAAATTGGGGAGTGTGAAGAGCATGCCCAAACCATCTCAATCTACCCCTCATCATGATCTCATCCACATATAGCACTAGAGTAATCTCGGTTTTATTTTAATTCCTAATCCTGTCCTGCCATTAAAATCAAAATCAAAATAATAATAATAATAATAATAATAATAATAATAATAATAATAATAATAATAATAATAATAATAATAATATAAAGGAAAAACAAAGAACACAAAATAATTTTGAGTACATAAAGGTTTAAAGGTCGCTCATGAAAGGCAGAAGCAAGGGAAAGTAACAGTCACCTAGCTAGTAGGACAATGCCATGAAGACACCATAATATATAGTGTACATACGATCAGCGTACAAGCCCCCTCTCTATCCAAGCTAGGATCAGGGAGGGCCAGGTAATGGCTGCTGATGACTCAGCAGGTAGACCTATAGGCTCCTTCCAAACACCCAATTCCTAGCTCACAAGGATGGTGACGTTGCAGATACAACCAGAGACTATCGATCTTGAGCTGGCCTCAAAGCCCGAATGTCAAAACAGTTTGCATAGGGGCTAGTCCGTAATCTTGGTACCAAAGAATATCCAAAAGAGTTTTCTTTTGGCTGGAAAAATAATCCGCGGGACTAAGCCGTCACCATGCACAACTTCGCTTCGAATAAGACTCGGGGAACCATACGAATATCTATCTTTTTTTTTTTTCCTTTTTTTTTTTTTTTTTAATCTGTGGCAACACAAATGTAATACCTGTAATTGCAATCACCAGCTGAGTTATACTCACGCATTACCAGGAAAAAATAATCCTTTGATAAGATTTCTCAAATCGCTGAATTGACCGTGAAATCCCCTGGCAGCCGTCATGCTAAGGGTTTACAATCTATGAAAATTTTCTCCATATTTCAAGTCAACTTTCGTTATTTCCTTTTTGAAATAGAGTTCTTCTAGGGCGTTCTTATATCCCTGCCCTTTCATTAGTGAGATTAGGGGTTTTGAAATGTCAAATTTTTATGATATCTTTATCTACATTCCATTTGGTTGACATATTTTCTTCGCCTTTTTGTTTTCAGAAAATTCTCTCTTCTCTGGAAAATGATTTTTCGAAATAATCTCGTCCCTAGCACTGGTCATTTTGATTTTTGCAGCATAAACACTTAATACACAAAATAAGATGATATATGGGAGAATTATTGTCCTACATTTCTAAAATTATATAAATTACTTCATCTGATTGATATAAGGACTTAGACATTCCGGTTTTCTAAATTTGAAATTCTCTATTAAGGATTTTTCTACTAATTTCCTCATGGGAGTAATCAGCAGAATTATCACATATCGTAATTGAAATGTGTCAAAATTACCCATTGCTGTAGACTTACATTATTATTATTATTATTATTATTATTATTATTATTATTATTATTATTATTATTATTATTACTTGGTAAGCTACAATTCTAGTTGGAAAAGCAGGATGCTATAAGCCCAGGGGCTTCAACAGGGAAAATAGCCCAGTGAAAAAAGGAAAAAAGGAAAAATTGAATATTTTAAGAACAGAAATAACATTAAAATATATATCTCCTATAAGAACTATAACAAATAAGAGGAAG
>NC_090727.1:156406917-156427011 GCF_036898095.1 Palaemon carinicauda
TCTCTTCTGGAAACTGGAAGCTTGTAATACCACTGTACGTGTGAAACTAATCTCAACAGGCAATCATCATGGTCATATAAGTGTGGAACCTTACTTTGTCTCTTACCTGTGTAGTCTCTTCTGAAAGCTTGAAGCTTGCAATACCACTGTACGTGCGAAATTAATTACGACAGGCAATCATCATCTTCATACAAGTGTGGAACCTTACTTTGTCTAACTGACCCGTGTAGTTTCTTCTGGAAGCTTGCATACTGCTATATGGAGGGAACTTGTTACGCCAGGTAGTAAGTTGGACAGGGCACCAGTCACCCATTGAGATACTACCGCTTTAGAGTTAGGGGTCTTTTGACTGGCCAGACAATACTACATTGGATCTTTCTCTCTGGCTACGGTTCATTTTTCCTTTGCCTACACACACACACACTGAATAGTCTGGACTATTCTTTACATATTCACCTCTGTCCTCATACACCTAACAACACAGATGACCAAACAATTCTTCTTTACTTAAGGGGTTACTGCACTGAAATTGTTCAGTGGCCACTACTCTTTAGCTATGGTAAGCAGCTCTTCTAGGAGAAGGACACTCCAAAATTAAACCATTATTCTCTAGTCTTGGGTAGTGCCATAACGTCTGTACCGTGGTCTTCCACTGTCTTGGGTTAGAGTTCTCTTGATTGAGGGTACACTCAAGCACACTCATCTATCTTCTTTCTCTTCCTCTTGTTTTGTTAAAGTTTTTATAGTTTACATAGGAGATATTTCAATGTATTCTTCTTAAAATATTTTATTTTCCTTTTTTCCTTTCCTCACGTTCCCTGTCGGAACCCCTGGGCTTATAGCATCCTGCTTTTCCAACTAGGGTTGTAGCTTAGCAAGTAATAATAATAACAAACAATTGTTATGCCTATAAACCTATAAAGGAAGTTTTTTTTTTATTCCCAGTACACTGATTGGTTCCTTGAAACACCCATATCGGTCACGCCATAGAAACTTCTAGAGCAAATTTTCTGATACAATCTGGACCCAAAATCGCGCCCTATAACAAAAAGGGGTTTTCATTGAATCTATTTGGCCTGAAATGTTGACAATAGTAACTGAGGTAATGACATCTTGCAGCAAAAACTTATTGGACTTCCTCTCACTGCATTCACTTGTAAACAACATACATCATTTTTATGTTAATATATTTCTTTAATATACGCCTGACAATATACTGTATATATATATATATATATATATATATATATATATATATATATATATATATATATATATATATATATATATATATATATGTGTGTGTGTGTGTGTGTGTGTGTGGGTATGTAGTTTTCGTACCATTAAAAGTGTTTGCATTCATCTGATATTCGAAAATTTTCTCATCACTCAGTATTAGAAACATGTAAATAAATGTATATAGAGTAAATTTAATATGTGCTCTGTTACTTTGTTCTGTAAGGTACAGTACTTCAAAGGCTTCCTTAAACCATCAATAGATAATACGCTGACAGCAATCGGGAAATAAAATGGAACGAAACCGAAAAACTGGATAGCAACTCCAATATCCAATCAATCAATCATAAGACGTTATTAAAGTTTCCCCGTTAAAACTGTCCGGGGAAGAAAGTTGGACCCATCGATGTATCTCATGCTCTCTCTTCGGACAGATGCTTTCACAAAGTTAAAGAGTCGCTCTCTCTTCTGACAGATCCTTACACATAGTTAAAGAGTTGCTCTCTCTTCGGACAGATGCTTTCACAAAGTTAAAGAGTCGCTCTCTCTTCTGACAGATCCTTACACATAGTTAAAGAGTTGCTCTCTCTTCGGACAGATGCTTTCACAAAGTTAAAGAGTCGCTCTCTCTTCTGACAGATCCTTACACATAGTTAAAGAGTTGCTCTCTCTTCGGACAGATGCTTTCACAAAGTTAAAGAGTCGCTCTCTCTTCTGACAGATCCTTACACATAGTTAAAGAGTTGCTCTCTCTTCGGACAGATGCTTTCACAAAGTTAAAGAGTCGCTCTCTCTTCTGACAGATCCTTACACATAGTTAAAGAGTTGCTCTCTCTTCGGACAGATGCTTTCAAATAGTTAAAGAGTCACTCTTTCTTCTGACAGATCCTTGCACATAGTTAGAGTCGCTCTCTCTTCAGACAGATGCTTTCACATAGTTGAAGAGTCACTCTCTCTTCTGACAGATCCTTACACATAGTTACAGAATCGCTCTCTCTTTTGACAAATGCTCACATATAGTTAAGGAGTCGCTCTCTCTTCTGACAGATGCTCACATATAGTTAGAGTCGCTCTCTCTTCTGAGAGTGGCTTACATATAGTTAAAGAGTCGCTCTCTCTTCGGACAGATCCTTACACATAGTTAAAGAGTCGCTCTCTCTTCGGACAGATGCTTATACACAATTAAAGAGTCACTATCTCTTTGGACAGATGCTTACACATAGTTAGAGTCGTTCTCTCTTCTGAGAGTGGCTTACATATAGTTAGAATCGCTTTCTCTTCTGACAGATGCTTATACATAGTTAAAGAGTCGCTTTCTCTTCTGACAGATGCTATTACATAGTTAAAGAGTCACTTTCTCTTCTGCCAGATGCGAACACAATATTTTATTCACTGCAAATACTGCAGATGACCTTTTAAATGTAAAAGTAAGATGGGACATGTTAAATTTTTAGCAGAATGTATTTTTAAGCACTTTCGTTTTCATAATAAATTAGAATTAATGTACATATATAACTGGCCAAGCTACAACCCTTGTTGTAAAAACAAGATGCAACAAGCCAAAGTGCTCCAAACGGGGTAAGCACACCATCTGGGGATACGAAATTGAGAAGCAACGGTTGAACTCATCATTTCAACTTGTTATCCTGTCTCTTCAAGGTCTCTAAGGTTTAGTTGTCTTCTGCTGCTGTTGTGGATACGAGCGTGGGGCTTAAATCTTGCTGAATATCTCTGGTTCCATGTATGATGGGACAGTTTGCAGAAGGGACATCTTGGAAAGAATCATCATCTTCTTTTTCTACATCTTTTCCTACTTCTATGTGGGGTCGATGTCCCAAGCTGGGTAAATGGGGAAGGTTGGCAGCAGGAAAGGCATCCGGCCAGGAAAAACTAGCCGAAACAACTATGGACATCTTGGAAATAATGGTCTTCTTTATTTGTAGAAGTCGATGCACAGTTCAGTATGATGGCCCAGTTGGTCATTCCAATGGTGTCCAAATATTTCAGTGGCTCAAGAACAAAATGTTGCATGGGGAGAGTTCCCCAAACTCCAAGGTCTAGCATTTTAAGAATATTACCTTTGAAAGTGAGAACACCTTTTCTCGTTCGTACATTGAATTTGTTTACTTGTTGCCCGAGTTACTGCTTCTATGTAGTTGATTACAGCAATTGGGTCAAGAGTCATGGAAACTGGAAAGTTGCTGATAACTAGTTTCTTTCGTTTTTCATTAGGGTTTAGGCATTGAAATAACACCTTCTAAAAACATAACAGAGACCTCACACGTCTCGAACTGTCGACCTAACTGCGACAGGACTCCTTGCTGCTGAAAGGAGTCAGGATACTGATGACTGGTACAACACAGGAACATACGGTACCGGGTCCAAGCGATGTTAGGCAAGGCAGCCGATCAGGACTACGGTCTACCCCAAAGCCAAGGCAAAGTCTTTCAAAATAAGGCAACCGTGCTTACCCTTTACAAAATGGGAAAAAGCACGTTAATAAAAGAAGTGAAAGAAGATCTCTTCTTATAGATGTTTGGTTATGGCTTTTGGGGTGAGGATCGTATCACCTTTGAGATTTGGCTTGATTGTGACTTTCTATGCAGGTTTCAATGTTGTAAGGGCTGCAGAATTAGGGTGGGAAGATATTTTTTTTTTACAGTTGGGTATCACATGCTCCAAGGCCTTTGCCAAAAACAAACTGCAACCTAGGGAGAAGCTGATCACCTGTCAGCATGCGTCTTTAGATATTTTGCCACAAGATGTAAAAAAAAAAATTAGATAATAATGGATTAACAGATATTGGAGTGGTAATCAGCAGGACTAGGGCTACCACAAACATTTAGGCCTATCTACTGGAGTAACATTACGAATTCTCCAACAAGTACAAAACTAAACTCCTCTTACTTTCTAAAAGTATCAAACTGCTTAAGAGTTTACAAATTAGCTGTCTTTATAAATAAAAAAATAGGAAAAATAGCATTTAGGTCTACACCTCCATAAACATCAAGTTCCATCAAGATTGTTTTACTTTCACGGGACCAAAAAGCTAAACTACAGGCAGTTACTTTATCTTCAAGAAAACAGGAGTTATGAAGATTAAGGAATTGTCAAGTGTACACCAAAGAATGCTAATTAAGGATATCCCACCATTAATGTTCCTAGGATGTCCTAGAATTTTTTTAGGACTGACAACAATGTTTCAAGAGATAAAAACATAATCATCAGTTAGATTTCGCCAGTCGTCTCTATCTTGAGCTTTTAATTCAATAATTCTCCATTCATTATCCCCTACTTCACGCTGCATAGGGCTCAGCCATGTAGGCTTGGGTCTTCCCACTCTTCTAGTACCTTGTGGAGCCCAGTTTAATGTTTGGTGAACTAATCTCTCTTGGGGAGTGCGAAGAGCATGCCCAAATCATCTCCATCTACCCCTTCATCATGATCTCATCCACATATAGGACTTTATTTATTATTTTTCATTGGTTATTATCAAAGATTTTTCGTAACACAATTACATGGTATTTTGCATCAATAAGTGAAAACTGAATGTAAGTCTTTCCTTGACTGGGCAAAGGGCCGTTGCCGTGGTAATGCAGTGTTACCAGTGTTAGATGGAGACTACCTTCTTTCTTGAAAGTACTTTTCTTTTCTTTTCTTTTTACTTACTAAGTAAGATGAATAAGAAGGAAAAATTCTATTGGTACTTCTTGCCTGAGGGTACACTCATGCACACTATTCTACTGTATCTTATTTCTCTTCCTCGTGTTTTTTTTTTTATGTATTTATAGTTTATATATGAAAGATTTTTTTTAACGTTGTTACAGTTCTCAAATATTAAATTCTAATTGTTTTTACTTCTTTTGAAGTTTCCTCACTTACTTTCCTAACTGGGCTATTTTCCCTGTTAGAGCCCAAGGGCTTATAGCATGCCGCTTTTCCAACTAGGGTTGTAGCTTATCAAATAATAATAATAATAATAATAATAATAATAATAATAATCGTGAGAGAGCCAATGAGGAAGATGTGTGCAGTGTGCTAAAGAAGATTAATATGAATTTAAGAGACGTAAATAGTGTTTAAAGGCCGCTCATGAATGGCAGAGGCATTGGCCTATTGAGCAAGACAATGCCCTAGAGACTGACCATATATACATATGATCAGCGCCCAGGGCCCCCTCTCCACCCAAGCTAGGACCAAATAGGGCCAGGAAATGGCTGCTGGTGACTCAGCAGATAGACCTACAGTCTCCTCCAAATCAACCATCCTCAGTTGACAAGGATGGTGAGGTTGCAGCGACCAAAGAAACTAACGAGTTTGAGCGGGACTTGAACCTCAATCTGGCGTTCACCAGTCAGGGACGTTACCACATTGGCCACCACATCCTTTTCAGCAGAATGGTCCAAGTAAAAATCATTGTGAAATTCAAAGAGATTTTTGAACGACCCGTTGAATTATGAAGGACAGAGATTTTGAATTGATGAACGAAATGTGAATGTTAAGATAATTAATCTGCCATCAAGTAAAACAGTACTATTTGAGATGCGTGACACTGATTTAGAGCATTTCATAATATCGGGTCATAGTGCCATACACAGACCATCATCATATTATATACTTGACTTTGACGGCTGTTGTTGCGATCCTATACAGCAAGGGCACCCTACTCTCTACAAGACCTCCACAGTCCTTTCATCTTGCTCGTTCAGAGCATTCAACATTTCATATCACGTATTTCTCATTCAAAGTTGCAAGAGATGTTTTTATGTTGAACAGGCGGACATAAGTCTTTTTATAGTTATATATGAGTTATCTGTTTTAATATTGTTAATGTTTTTTAAAATATTTTATTTCAATTTTCCATTACTTCTTACATCGTTTATTTATTTCCTTGTTTCCTTTCCTCATTGGACTATTTTTCCCTGTTGGTGCCCTTGGGCTTATAGCATTTTGCTTTTCCAACTAGGGTTGTAGCTTGGCTAATAATAATAATAATAATAATAATACTGTCAAAGGACTCGCGGAATAAGAAATTCTTCAGTTTCTCTTGAAAGCTTTAATATCTCCAATCATTTAAGCTGCCCCTTTCTGAGCTCATAATTTACTTTTACTTACAAAATGGCTCGCTTGCAATTTTGAACTGGGTAATCTTGCCTTTATGGATTTCTTAAGAGAATAGACTAACCATCAAAAATCCACTTCAGTAAATCTGCATTTTTGCAGACTCATGGCATTGCAATTAAAAACTCTTTGTTAATAACAATGCTTTCAGTAGCAACATGACGCTTAGAATATACGGTTATAGATATAGGAAGTATCGTATTTATGGAGGAACCGAACCTGCCTCTAATAAGAAAAAAAAAAAAAAAAAAAAAAAAAAAAAAAAAAAAAAAAAAAAAAAAAAAAAAAAACACTAATTCCGCAATAGAATGAAATATATCTGTTATAATTTACTTACTGTGTTCCTGCAAAAGTCATTAACAATATGGGGGGGAAAAGGTCTTCGCAGTATAAAATTGGACGTTAATTAACCTTAGCTCAGTAGATAATTATAGTAATAATAGCTTTTAATCAAACCTCGTATATCATGCTTGCTTCATAACTGAAAAATAAAACAGGTGCATTCTCCGTTTCTCTTCTGCATTAATTATAACGAACAGGCAAAAACAAACGAACAATACAAAGGATTTTGTTAGAAAGTACCCATCTTGCGTAAAATGAGAGTTACAGCTGTGCTAAATACACTTTGACACGACTAATACCTGAAGGAGAAGTTAATTATAGGTTAGTAGGTGTGTAGCCGTACGATTGAAAACTTATAATAATAATAATAATAATAATAATAATAATAATAATAATAATAATAATAATAATAATAATAATAATAATAATTATAATAATAACAATAATAATAATAATGATAATAATAATAATAATATTATCATTAATTGGGTATACAATGTATTGTAGACATACTCTTAAAATTACGGTTTCTTGATATATATATATATATATATATATATATATATATATATATATATATATATATATATATATATATATATATATATATATATATATATGTATATATATATATATGTGTGTATATATATATACATATATATATATATATATATATATATATATATATATATATATATATATATATATATATATATCAAGAAACCGTAAATGTAGGAGTATGTCCACAATACACTGCATACCCAATTAATATTATTATTATTATTATTATTATTATTATTATTATTATTATTGTTGTTATTATTATTATTATTATTATTATTATTATTATAAGTTTTCAATCGTACGGCTACACACCTACTAACCTATACTTAACTTCTCCTTCAGGTATTAGTCGTGTCAAAGTGTTTTTAGCACAGCTGTAACTCATATTTTTATATATATTATATATTTTTTATATATTTCACATTGGGTGTAAGGTTGCGATATTTTCATATTTTAAGTATTTTCCGTCATAGAAATTTAAGAAAAGTGTAAATATTTCATATATATATATATATATATATATATATATATATATATATATATATATATATATATATATATACTGTATATATATATATATATATATATATATATATATATATATATATATATATATATATATATATATATATATATATATATATATACTGTATATATATATATATATATATATATATCTATCTATCTATCTATATATATACATATATATATATATATATATATATATATATATATATATATATATATATATATATATATATATATATATATATATATATATGTATATTTATAGATATGTGTGTGTGCGTGTGTTTGTGTGCGTCGAAGTATTTATTCAATTTTGTTTCATGTTAACTTTGAATCATAATTTGAATGCTGTTAGTCGTTAGTAAATATAGTTTTGAAAAATATCTTTCCAGTGTAAGAGTCCAATTGTAAGATTGGGAAGGTTTTAAATGTTTGTTTATAAGTGAGAATCTAATTCGTAGGGTTTGGTTTTATTTGCATCCCACTACAACACAATACTAAAGGTCTCCAGAGATCAAAGTGTTATTTCTTTTTTACTCCATTGACTTCTGAAAAACATTCTTATTTTCACAATAAAAAGGATACTTAGACTCCAAAACATTTTAAAATTTGTTCATAAACCGTCGAGATGCGTTTGAAAATTTCCAATTATCAAACGTATTTTTTTCCCCCACTCATTACAGGAAATCCTTGGTATTGTGAACGGCTCAACTGCTTTCAATCAGAAGGAAAATGAGAAAGATTGATAATAATTATATAACACTTCCATTATGAGTAAATAAATCAAGTGTTCAGGAATAAAATCCTCTTCGTCCGACAAAGTAAAAACAAAAGTTCCTCATTCAGCAAAGTAAAAAGAAAAGTTTCTCAACAGCAAAGTAAAAACAAAAGTTCCTCATTCAGCAAAGTAAAAAGAAAAGTTTCTCATCCGGCAAAGTAAAAGCAAAAGTTCCTCATTCAGCAAAGTAAAAAGAAAAGTTTCTCATCCGGCAAAGTAAAAACAAAAGCTCCTCATCCGGCAAAGTAAAAAGAAACGTTCCTCATCCGGCAAAGTAAAAACAAAAGTTCCTCATCACGGCAAAGAAAAAACAAAAGTTCCTCATTCAGAAAAGTAAAAAGAAAAGTTTCTCATCCGGCAAAGTAAAAACAAAAGTTCCTCATTCAGCAAAGTAAAAAGAAAAGTTTCTCATCCGGCAAAGTAAAAACAGAAGTTCCTCATTCAGCAAAGTAAAAAGAAAAGTTCCTCATCCGATAAAGTAAAAAGAAAAGCTCCTCATCCAGCTAGGTAAAAAGAAAAGTTCCTCATCCGATAAAGTAAAAAGAAAAGCTCCTCATCCAACTAGGTAAAAAGAAAAGTTTCTCATCCGGCAAAGTAAAAAGAAAAGTTCCTCATCCAGCTAGGTAAAAAGAAAAGTTCCTCATCCGGCAAAGTAAAAACAAAAGCTTTACCTCAAAACCTTCGCTAATTTTCTTAATTCTCTAGATAATAAGACAAGAGAGAGAGAGAGAGAGAGAGAGAGAGAGAGAGAGAGAGAGAGAGAGAGAGAGAGAGAGCGTTCTCAAACACACGCAACACGTAGCAATCAACCTAAAAATCCAGACTAAAGTTGGAACAAAGTTATTGCATCAGGTAAACCCCCATTGGCCAATACTGGAAATTCAGACATCAACAAGCGAATACTCAAAATCAGATAACAATAATCCATACAAAGTAAGAAAGAAAAAAAAAAAAAAAAAAAAAACTCATGTGTAACAGAATCAAGTTTCCACCCCACACGATGCATCGCCCAGAGCGCCAATCGTAGATTCCCGTCAGATTGCCAGGTTTTCTAAATGAGAAAAAGTCAACTTCTAATTAACAGAAGCTTTAAAAGGCTAATCCATTAGTATAAAAAAGTCAAATATATAGTATTTAAGGCCCGCCTTTTTTTCATATTACTAAAGACCAACCAATTTAAAAAAAAGGTCCAAATTTGAGCTTTTTTGGGAGGCCTGAAAAAAGGCCGAACTGGCAACGCTGAATCTCTCGTTTATGTCAGTACACGTCTATTTGACGCCCAGGGGGAGTTGATCGTGGTTTTGCCTCTTTCAGCCTATGTACACAACAACAAACTAAGTTATAATTATCTGAATACCTATAAGGAATAACGCCGAGAACAATTAATTATCTATATACCATAAGGGATTGAGCATTTAGGGCACTCACTGCACGTAGCCATTACGATCAGAGAAACAGTATTTATCAGGGAAAAAAAGTTTCGTTACTTTTATTCTTAAAGCACAAAAATATAGAATTTTCTATGATATATTGTTTAAATTAGTAATTACTGTATATTGCCTTTCTCTCTTTCCTTTTTATTATTATTATCATTATTATTATTATTATTATTATTATTACTTGCTAAGCTACAACCCTAGTTGGAAAAGCAGGATGCTATAAGCCCAGGGATCTCAACAGGGAAAATAGCCCGGTGAGGAAAGGAAAAAAAAGGAAAAGTAAAATATTCTAAGAACAGTAACAACATTGAAATAAATATTTCCTTTATAAACTATAAAAACTTCAACAAAACAAGAGGAAGAGAAATCAGACAGAACAGCATGCCCGAGTGTACCCTCAAGCAAGAGAACTCTAACCCAGGATAGTGAAAGACCATGGTACAGAGGCTATGGCACTACCCAAAACTAGAGAAGAATGATTTGATTTTGGCGTGTCCTTCTCCTAGAAGAGCTGCTTACCATAAGGCTGGGGTCATAAGTATTCTTAATATGATTTTCTCTTTAATATGAAGTTGGAAGCTCTACTAATTCAAAACATTAGCGATTTTAATAATAATAATAATAATAATAATAATAATAATAATAATTGACAAACACCTTATTCAAAATACTGATAACAAGATCACACAATAAATTAAAAATCGATCTCTGTTCTTTCTCCGAATTATTTTCTCTGCCCAATGATAAAACAGTTTTCAAGCCTTCATATTTTTACCAATTTCTCTGTTTAAGAAAATGTTAACTTACTAATCACAGTCACTGTCCTTGTGCGCAGCCTATCGTTCATATTGATTCTGATTTGTGAGACTTCTCTTTATCAACGATGCACCTATAATAATATCTTAATATCACCCTCTTGGCAAGGATAGAAGAGACTCTTTAGCTATGGTAAACAGCTCTTTCAGGAGAAGGACACTCCAAAATTAAACCATCGTTCTCTAGTCTTGGGTAGTGCCATAGCCTCTGTACCATGCCCTTCCACTGGCTTGGGTTAGAGCACTCTTGTTTGAGGGTGCACTCGGGCACACTATCTAATTTCTCTTCCTCCTGTTTGGTTAAGGTTTCCATAGTTCAATTGGGAAATATTTATTTTAATGTTATTGTCCTTGAAATATTTCCTTGTTTCTTTTCCTCACTAATCTATTTTCCCTGTTGGAGCCCCTGGGCTTAAAGCATCCTGCTTTTCCAACTAGGGTTGTAGCTTAGCAAATAATAATAATAATAATAATAATAATAATAATTAAAGTTTTCCACTCCTAACTAAATTTTAATCCACTATACTAATTTTCCATAGAAAACATTTACTAACAACGCACCCAGCATTTACATTTAAACATAACCATCTTATATTTTAAGTTTTCCATTCTTAACAGTAAATGTTAAACCCACTATACTAACTTACCCCGGAAAACTTTTCCTAACAACGTACCCAAAATTTATATTTTAACATCTTCATATGTTTTAAGTTTTCCATTCTTAACAGTAAATCTTAAACCCACTATACTAACTTACTTTGGAAAACTTTTCCTAACAACGCACCCAAAATTTATATTTTAACATAACCATCATATATTTTAAGTTTTCCATTCTTAACAGTAAATCTTAAACCCACTATACTAACTTACTTTGGGAAACTTTTCCTAACAACGCACCCAAAATTTATATTTTAACATCATCATATATTTCAAGTTTTCCATTCCTAATGCCAGGCTGACACTTGCACGACTTTTTGCCACGAATTTGTCGTGGCAAGTCGTGACATTTTGTGGCACGAACTGGAAAATAATAATAAAAAAAAAAAAAAGAAATTACCTCAGAATCACAGCTCACCTGTCCACATTGACACGAACTAGCACGACGAGTTCACGACGAGTTCACGCATATTTTGCGCACTTCCCGCATCGTCCCGACGAGTTCACGAACAGTTCGCGCATAGTTCACGCCGCGTTCACGAAATTTTGTGTGACCAAAATTTTGAACATTTCAAAATTCTCGTCACGACATGCCACGATGTCACGACAGGTTCACGACGAGTTCACTCCAGTTCACGACGAGTTCACGCCAGTTCACGACTCGAGTTGTGACAATGCGTGCCACAAATTCGTGCAAGTGTAAGGGTACCTTAACAGTGATTCTTAAACCCACTATACTAACTTACCCTGGACACCTCGTACTTCAGTGATTACATCATTTCTCAAACGTACCTGAAACGTAGACAAAATAAAACGAATTACTTTCTTGACAATTAAAAAATATACCTAAATTATGATCTATTTATCTTCCTAGGCATATTTTTTACAATTTAGAATCCACATAATACTGATGTTAATCATCTGTTTTAATGTTGTTAATGTTTTTTTAAATATTTTATCTAAATATTTCATTACTTGTAATACCTTTTATTTATTTCCTAGTTTCCTTTCCTTACTAGGATATTTTTCCCCTTTTGGAGCCCTGGACTTATAACATCTTGCTTTTCCAAATAGGGTTGTAGCATGGCTTGTAATAATAATGATAATAATAATAATAATAATAATAATAATAATAATAATAATAATAATAATAATGTTGGAACCCTTGGGCTTATAGCATCTCGCTTTTCCAATTAGGGTTGTAGCTTGGCTTGTAATAATAATAATAATAATAATAATATCAATAATAATAATAATAATAATGATGATGATGATGATGATGATGATGATGGTGATGATGATGGTAATAAAATTAATAATAATAATAATAAATGGAATGGCTTCCGGAATTTTTAAACAATTATAACGACTTTATATCTTTTGTGTGCACTATGTATACCAGCTAGAATTTTAAAAGGCTATAAACTCAATGTCTTTTTCTCAAAATCAGTGTAAACAATTAATCTTATATATCTGGAATTCTTGTTTGCACTATCTGGGTCTTATCGTGCATACAATATTTAGGCGTCAGTGACCTTAGATGTCAGGATGCCAGACTACTCATAATCAATCAATAAATCAAACCAATATTTGAGTGACATGTTTGAAATAGCTGATTTATTCAAGGTAAGAATCAGAACAAAGGAATATTATGAGAATTCATTCTAGAGTTAACTCCAATCTTATATACACTCCATTTTAGAGCTAACTCCAATCTTAGATACACTCAATTTTCAGACTTAACTCCAATCTTATATACAATATTTTAAGAGTTAGCTCCAATCTTATATACACTATTTCTAGAGTTAACTCATATCTTATATACACTCCAGTTTTAGAGCTAACTCCAATCTTATATACACTCAATTTTCAGACTTAACTCCAATGTTATATACACTATTTTAAAAGTTCGCTCCAATCTTATATACACTATTTCTAGAGTTAACTCCAATCTTATATACACTCTTTTAAGAGTTAGTTCCAATCTTATATACACTCATATTTTAGAGCTAATTCCAATCTTATATACACTCAATTTTTAGACTTAACTCCAATCTTATATACACTATTTTTAGAGTTAACTGCAATCTTATATACACTATTTTTAGACTTAACTCCAATCTTATTTCCACTCAATTTTTAGATTTAACTCCAATCTTATATATACTTATTTTTAGAGTTAACTCCAATCTTATATACACTATTTCTAGAGTTAACTCCAATCTTATTTTCACTCAATTTTTAGATTTAACTCCAATCTTATATACACTTATTTTCAGAGTTAACTCCAATCTTATATACACTTATTTTTAGAGTTAACTCCAATCTTATATACACTATTTTTAGAGTTAACTCCAATCTTATATACACTTATTTTTAGAGTTAACTCCAATCTTATATACACTTATTTTTAGAGTTAACTCCAATCTTATATACACTATTTTTAGAGTTAACTCCAATCTTATATACACTTATTTTTAGAGTTAACTACAATCTTATATACACTCAATTTTTAGAGTTAACTCCAATCTTATATACACTTATTTTTAGAGTTAACTCCAATCTTATTTCCACTCAATTTTTAGAGTTAACTCCAATCTTATATACACTATTTTTAGTTAACTCCAATCTTATATACACTACTTTTAGAGTTAACTCCAATCTTATATACACTATTTTTAGAGTTAACTCCAATCTTATATACACTTATTTTTAGAGTTAACTCCAATCTTATATACACTACTTTTAGAGTTAACTCCAATCTTATATACACTACTTTTAGAGTTAACTCCAATCTTATATACACTATTTTTAGAGTTAACTCCAATCTTATATACACTACTTTTAGAGTTAACCTCAATCTTATATACACTATTTTTAGAGTTAACTCTAATCTTATATACACTATTTTCAGAATTAACTCCAATCTTACATACACTTATTTTTAGAATTAACTCCAATCTTATATACACTCAATTTTTAGAGTTAACTCCAATCTTATATACACTTATTTTTAGAGTTAACTCCAATCTCATTTCCACTCAATTTTTAGAGTTAACTCCAATCTTATATACACTATTTTTAGAGTTAACTCCAATCTTATATACACTATTTTTAGAGTTAATTCCAATCTTATATACACTACTTTTAGAGTTAACTCCAATCTTATATACACTATTTTTTCGAGTTAACTCCAATCTTATATACACTCAATTTTTTTAGTTAACTCCAATCTTATATGCACTCAATTTTTAGAGTTAACTCCAATCTTATATACACTATTTTTTCGAGTTAACTCCAATCTTATATACACTACTTTTAGAGTTAACTCCAATCTTATATACACTATTTTTTCGAGTTAACTCCAATCTTATATACACTACTTTTAGAGTTAACTCCAATCTTATATACACTATTTTTTCGAGTTAACTCCAATCTTATATACACTATTTTTTCGAGTTAACTCCAATCTTATATACACTCAATTTTTTTTTAGTTAACTCCAATCTTATATGCACTCAATATTTAGAGTTAACTCCAATCTTATATACACTCCATTGTTTTAGTTAACTCCAATCATATGTACAATCAATTTTTAGAGTTAACTCCAATCTTATATACACTATTTTAGAGCCAACTCCAATATTATATACACCCAATTTTTAGAGTTGAAGCCAATGTTATTTATATATACACTCAATTTTTAGATTAAAGTCTAATCTTATATACACTCAAAAAGAGTTAACTCCAATCTTCATTTTTAGAGCTAACTTAAATCTTAAATACACTCAATTTTTTAGAGTTAACTCAAATCTTATATACACTTATTTTTAGAATTAACTCAAATCTTAAATACACTCAATTTTTAGAGTTAACTCAAATCTTATATATACTAATTATAGAGCTAACTACAATATAATATACACTCAATTTTAGAGTTGACTGAAATCTTATATACACTCAATTTTTAGACTTACTCCACTCTTAAATACACTCAAAAAGAGTGTTAATATTCATACAAATTTCATTTTCGCTTTGAAATTCTTCCATTCACAGTTTGGTCTTCCAATTTCTTATCTTCGGAATAGCTAATTTATTTAATGTAAGACACACAAGAAAGAAATATTAAGACATTCTAACAACTCCAATTTTATAATCACTCAGAGAGAGAGAGAGAGAGAGAGAGAGAGAGAGAGAGAGAGAGAGAGAGAGAGAGAGAGAGAGGCTCGTAAATAATGAGATGACTAAGGATGTTGAGAGAGAGAGAGAGAGAGAGAGAGAGGAGAGAGAGGAGAGAGAGAGAGGAGAGAGAGACTCATAAATGAGATGACTGATGATGATTAGAGAGAGAGAGAGAGAGAGAGAGAGAGAGGAGAGAGAGAGAGAGAGAGAGACTCATAAATGAGATGACTAAGTATGTCTAGAGAGAGAGAGAGAGAGGAGAGAGAGAGAGAGAGAGAGAGAGGAGAGAGAGAGAGAGAGGGAGAGAGGGAGAGAGAGAGAAACTCATAAATGAGATGACTAAGTATGTTTAGAGAGAGAGAGAGAGAGAGGAGAGAGAGATGAGAGAGAGAGAGAGAGAGAGAGAGAGAGAGAGAAAGAGAGAGAGAGAGAGAGAGAGAGAGAGAGAGAAAGAGAGAGAGAGAGAGAGGGGGGGGGTTAATTTTCTTATACAAATTTAATTTTTGCTCCATTCTCCGCTTTGAAACAGTTCCATTTATATTTTGGTCATCCAATTTCTGTTTCAGTTTATCTTCTGCCTGTCTCTCTCCTTCTTCCATTCCTATAGGAGTATCACAGATCCTTAAGAGCACCAGACAAGCAGCACCGCCAACATAATGACTTCCCAAATCCTACTCATCACTTAAATGGCTACCGTTACTAATAAATATTCATCGTCTATTATGTTCCTTAAATAGTTTTTGATAACTAATTAAGAAGAGCTTCATACTAAAGACTACCCTTATCCTGCAACGTCTAAAAAATGATTAAAGGGGAGATATATGTGAGGAAGGAGGTATAGGAGTAAGGAGGGGGGTATAGGAGTAAGGAGGGAGGAATAGGAGTAAGGAAGGAGGTATAGGTATAGGTATAGGAGGTATAGGAGTGGGGAGGGAGGAATAGGAGTAAGGAGGGAGGTATAGGAGTAAGGAGGGAGGTATAGGAGTAAGGAGGGAGGTATAGGAATAATATGGGGGGTATAGGAGTAAGGAGGGAGGTATAGGAGTAAGGAGGGAGGTATAGGAGTTCGTATAGAAGTATGGAGGGAGGTATAGGAATAGGAAGGGAGGTATAGGAATAAGAAGGGAGGTATAGGAGTAAGGATGGCGGTATAGGAGTAAGGAAGGAGGTATAGGAGTAAGGAGGGAGGTACAGGAATAAGAAGAGAGGTTTAGGAGTTAGGAAGGAGGTATTGGAGTAAGGAGGGAGGTATAGTATTAAAGAAGGAGGTATAATAGTAAAGAGGGAGATAGGAGTAAGGAGGGAGGCATAGTAGTAAAGAGGGAGGTAAGGGAGTAAGAAGGGAGGTATAGGAGTAAAGATGGGGGTATGGGAGTAAGGAGGGAGGAATAGGAATAAGAAGGGAGGTATAGGTGTAAGGAGGGAGGTCTAGGAGTAAGGAGGGAGGTAAGGGAGTAAGAAGGGAGGTATAGTAGTAATGAAGGAGGTATAGGAGTTAGGAGGGAGGTATAGGAGCAAGGAGGGAGGTATAGGAATAAGAAGGTAGGTATAGGTGTAAGGAGGGAGGTATAGGAATAAGAAGTGAGGTATAGGAGTAAGGAGGGAGGAACAGGAGTAAGGAGGGAGGTATAGGAGCAAAGATGGAGGTATAGGAGCAAGGAGGGAGGTATAGGAATAAGAAGGGAGGTATAGGAGTAAGGAGGGAGGTATACTGTAGGAGTAAGAAGGGAGGTATAGGAGTTCGTATAGAAGTATGGAGGGAGGTATAGAAATAAGAAGGGAGGTATAGGAGTAAGGATGGCGGTATACGAGTAAGGAAGGGATGTATAGGAGTAAGGAAGGAGTATAGGACTTAGTAAATGAGTAAGGAGGGAGGTACAGGAACAAGAAGAGAGGTATAGGAGTTAGGAGGGAGGTATAGGAATAAGGGATGTATAGGAGTAAGGAGGGAGGTATAGGAGTAAAGATGGAGGTAGGAGTGAGGAGGGAGGTATAGGAGTAAGGAGGGAGTTATAGGAATAAGGGAGTTATAGGAGTAAGGAGGGAGGTATAGGAATAAGAAGGAGATATAGGATATAGGAGACGGCGGTATAGGAGTAAGGAAGGAGGTATAGGAGTAAGGAGGGAGGTATAGGACTTAGCAAATGAGTAAGGAGGGAGGTACAGGAATAAGAAGAGGGTATGGGAGTTAGGAGGGAGGTATTGGAGTAAGGAGGGAGGTATAGTAGTAAGGAGGTAGGTATGAAGTAAGGAGTAGGTATAAGAGTAAGGAGGTAGGCATAGAAGTAAGGAGGGAGGAATATGAGTAAGGTATTGGAGTGACGTGTTGGGGGGAGGGGGGGAGGAATTCATCACCTTCGTTTCTTGTCCGTTCTTTTTAACTGAGTAAATTACCCTTTGCGAATTTCAGATGATGATACTTATTTTTCCTTCTTTTAATTAAGGAGGTTAATGAACTGAAAAGTGTATTAAGTACTAATTAAGCATGATTCATTGAGTGTTATTAAAAGGCCAAGCGAAAATGGGTCATAAATAATGAGGTGACTGAGGATGTTTAGAGAGAGAAAGAGAGAGAGATCACGATTTGTTTCTTATGTCACCCAAGCTAATTCTCTAATTTATCCACGGGGGTTTTAGACCTAAGAATGAAAATGAAAGACCCCATTAAAGATCTAGTTGTTTGTGGACTCTTGTTGGCACCGCAGATGGATTGAGCTGCCTGATAACTATTTACTTTTTTTATATAGATTTTTTTTTCATTGAACAATTAAGAATTAGGGATCTGACAAGGATAAATAGATCCTCTTAACGGCCTCTTTATGGGGGACCTCTTTGTTTGCAACTAATTGGAAAATACAAAAGCTGAAGGATTGGTACAATTTATTAGACAAAAAAAGAATTGCTTTTTTTTTTAAGGCGTTTGACATTGTTTACTTGAGAGAGAGAGAGAGAGAAGAGAGAGAGAGAGAGAGAGAGAGAGAGAGAGAGAAGAGAGAGAGAGAGAGAGGCAATCCAAAATCTGAAGGAATTGTCCATTACTAAGAAAAGAATAATGACATTCTTTTAGACGTTTATTACTGTTTGCTTTCACATGTCTTCCGGGGAGAGAGAGAGAGAGAGAGAGAGAGAGAGAGAGAGAGAGAGAGAGAGAGAGAGAGAGAGAGAGAGAGAGAGAGAGTTGTATACATAGATTATTCCTTAGCTAGGCTGAGCATCTAGATAACACATTTCATTATTCTTTTGGGGTAATTATACCATAAGATATTTGAGCAAAAGTCCTTTTCTCCTCAAAAATACATAAAATATATATCAAAGGTTTAAAGGGCCGCTCAAAAATGGCAGAGGCAAGGGTCAGTGACATTGCCCTAATCGAGCAGTACAATGCCATGGAGCTGATCATATATACAATATGATCAGCGCCCAAGTCCCCCTCTCCACCCAAGCTAGGACCAAGGAAGGCCAAGCAATGGCTGCTGATGACTCACAGGTAGACCTATAAACTCCACCAAACACCCCATCCCTTGCTCACAAGGATGGTGAGGTTGCAGCGACCAAAGAAACTAACGAGTTTGAGTGGGATTCGAACTCCAGTCTGGCGTTCACCAGTCAGTGACGTTACCACATCGGCCACTAAAGAACAAAAGAATTTGAGTGCGCCAATATCTCCCACTTTTAATAGCTGTTATTATTATTATTATTATTATTATTATTATTATTATTACCAGCCACGGCTACAACCCTAGTTGGAAAAGCAAGATGCTATAAGCCCAATGGCTCCAACAGGAAAAAATAGCCCAGTGAGGAAAGGAAATAAGGAAATAAACAAATGATGGGAATAAATTTACAATATATCATTCTAAAAACAGTAACAGCGTCAAAACAGATATGTCCTATATAAACCTATTAACAACGTCAAAAACAGATATGTCATAAATATAAACAATAAAAAGACTCATGTCAGCCTGGTCGACATAGAAACAATAGCTGCAACTTTGAACTTTTGAAGTTCTAACTGATTCAACTACCCGATTAGGAAGATCATTCCACAACTTGGTAACAGCTGGAATAAATCTTCTAGAATACTGTGTAGTATTGAGCCTCATGATGGCGAAGGCCATGTTCCATACGGTATCTGTGTCCGTTATATGAAAAACAAAAACTGAATAAATACCAATAAGTTAATTAGCCTATTCTGCTCTCTTTTTTTCTCTAAATATTTTTCTCTTCCTTTTCACTCTTTATATCTAGAAGTATTTAGTGAAAAAGAGAGAGAAAGGTTTAGAAAAAAGAGAGAGGATAAGGTTATATATATATATATATATTATATATATATATAATATATATATATATATATATATATATATATATATATATATATATATATATAAACCAATGGGTTACTATCAATCATCTTTGCAATACAGTAGATACT
>NC_090727.1:156427511-156435011 GCF_036898095.1 Palaemon carinicauda
GTTCAAATTTATAGCCCAAGCTATCATAAACCTTTAACCGAAACCTAGAGAGAGCAATGCCACTGCAAAAAAAAAAAAAAAAAAAAAAAATTATGTTGAACAAGCTGACATAAGTCACATAAGTCTTTTTATAGTTTATATATGAAATATCTGTTTTGATGTTACTGTTTAAAAATAAAAAAAAAATTATTTCAATTGTTCATCATCTCTCAGATCGTTTATTTATTTCCTTTCCTCACTGTGCTATTTTTTCCTGTTGGAGTGCTTTGGCTCATAGCCTCTTGCTTTTCCAAGTAGGGATGTAGCTTATCATTATTATTTTTTGCTAAGCTACAACCCTAGATGGAAATGCAGGATGCCATAAGCCCAAGGGCCCCAACAGGGAAAATAGTCCAAAGAGGAAAGGAAACAATAAGAAATGAAACCTTTTAAGAACAGTTACAACATTACAATAAACATTTCCTTTAAAAACTATAAATACTTCAACAAAACAAGAGGAAGAGAAATTAGATAGAATAGTGTGCCCGAGTGTACCCTCAAGCAAGAGAACTCTACCCCAAGACAGTGGAAGACCATGGTATAGAGGGTATGGCACTACCCAAGACTGGAGAACAATGGTTTGATTTTGGAGTGTCCTTCTCCTAAAAGAGCTGCTTGGCATAGCTAAAGAGAAAGTAGCCACTGAACAATGATAGTGCAGTAGTTAACCCCTTGGGTGAGGAAGAACTGTTTGGTAATCTCAGTGCTGTCAGGTGAATGAGGACAGAGGAGAATATGTAAAGAATATGCCAGACTATTCGGTGTACGTGTAAGCAAGGGGAAAGTAAACCATAACCAGAGAGAAGGGTCCAATGTAGTACTGTCCGGCCAGTCAGAGGACCCCATAACTCTCTAGCGGTAGTATCTCAACGGGTGGCTAGTAATAATAATAAAACACACAAAGGCACGAGAGAATTAAGTTCCCCTTCCTTGAAACCTTCCTGTAACGAAGCTCCTTGAAGAGCCAGCCATAAAACGCGATTTGCCAAAGGGTTATTCAATTCCAAGTGATGAATATTTCATCGGCTAACCCGTAATCACTGCCGATAATGATGCAAAGTGCCAAGGGCCCAAAGGGCATCTTTATACCCATTGATTGCCACAGCGCCGTCCATATGCTTTAGGCAAGGACCTTCCCATGAGGGCATTATTAGGTCTGGAGACCACACTTGTGCTTTGGCACGGTGTAACAGTTTGATTATTGCGTTTAGCAAAATTTGGTTTGAAACTATTCAAAACTAATTACATCAATAGTTAAGTCAAATATTTTAGCAGTCCACAGACACATACTAATAGAAATAAATAATCAGACTACTTTTATATGTGCAATTATTTATCACCATTATTCTTTTCTCCAAAATGAGATGACTCCTTAAACAACAAGACAATATTCTAACGACAGAATCGTGGATAAATCACACATGTAAAAACACCAATACAATAGTCTTAACGCAATTAAACCAAATGATCATACACTGCAAATTGAACATCTGTCTTGCACAAGCAAATGCGCTTTCTGGATATTAAGATCCACAATTTTCAGTGCCACTCCTAAACCATACTTCCAGCACTTCTATGGGGTTTATTTCCTCCTTTCTACACCACCAATTATGCACGTTATTTTATATCTAAGAATTCAACAGGCGTTCTACCAGACTAGGGTTCGAAACCAGTTCAAGCTCTATAGTTACTTGTAGTGTCTGCAACCTAACTATCCTTGTGAGCTAAGGATGGGAGGTTTAGGAGAGTCTATTGATCTACCCACTGAGTCATCAGCAGTCATTGCCTGGCCCTTCCTGTTCCTGGCTTGGGTGGAGATGGGGCATGGGGCTGATCCTATGTATATATGGTGAGTCTCTACGGCATTGTCCTAGGACATTGTCACTGTCCTTTGTCTCTGTTATGACTTACAAGTGTGTGTTACTATTATCCTCCTCCTCCTCCTCCTCATCATCATCATCATTATTATCATTAAATGCTAAGCTACCTAGTTGGAAAAGCAGGATGCTATAAGCCCAGGGCCCCAACAGGGAAAAAAGCCCAGTGAAGAACGGAAATAAAGAAAAATAAAATATTTTAAGTATAGTAACAACATTAAAATAAACATTTGCTATAAAAACTATAAAAACTTTAACAAAACAAGAGGAAGAGAAATAATAATAACTATTATTATTATTATTATTATTATTATTATTATTATTAGCTAAGCTAGACCTCTAGTAGGAAAAGCTGGATGCTATAAAACCAAGGCCTCCAAAAGGGGAAAAAAGCTCAACGAGGAAAGGAAATAAGGTAATAAACTACAAGATAAGTAATGAACAATATAAAATATTTCAAGAACAGTAACAACATTCAAATCGATCTTTCATACATAAACTATAAAAACTTAAAAAAAAAAAAAAGCAAGAGGAAGATAAATAACATAGAGAGTAGGTGTCGTGGATGAATAAGAGAAAAATTGGATGATATACTATTCATTAACATGAGCAGCTTTCTCAAAAAGCAGGTCGTAACTATACTCATTTTTTTTAGTGGGGCGCATTTGCACCGACTCGCAGTGGTGCCCTTTTAGCTCGAAAAAAGTTTCCTGCTATCTGATTAGTTAGAATTATCTTGTCCAACCAATCAGCGATCAGGAAACGTTTCCGAGCTAAAAGGGCACCCCTGCGAGTCGGTGCAAATCTGCCTCGCTAAAAAGAATTGACTATAAGTATGTAGACTACGGCACAGCCTGATTTACAGTACTTCCACTGTTTACCCAACAGATCATGTATAAATTCATTACAGTGCAAAGCTATTTTCAAAATAATTTTGAATCTGTCAGCACTTAACGAAAGAAAAAAGACAAAAAATAATCAATATGGATCCCAGTGATTATTTGGCAAATATGGTAACATCTCTCTCTCTCTCTCTCTCTCTCTCTCTCTCTCTCTCTCTCTCTCTCTCTCCTTTTAGCAACAGTTTCTACCACTTCAATTGTTGAATCACCTTCATCTAAACAATAGTTTTATTCAGAGGACGATGGAGACAATTAGCTAGCGCAATGTATGCAAGACTGTAGACTCGCTCCTGATGAGCCTTCAAATCATTCTCTTAACACGCCACAATAAAGAAAACAACATCCTTCAGTTATAGCAGGGGGGAGTCAGAAGGACTTTGCATTGGCTTTGGGATAGAACGTAGTCCCGTAAAGTTGCCCTGCCTGACATCGCTTAGGGGGGATCTAAGCAAGAGGAAGCGTATGTTCGTGTGTTGTACCAAGTCACCAGCGTCCTTCCTCCCAGCAGCGAGGAGTCCTAGCGAAACCACTAGTGTTGTACCAGTCACCAGCGCCTTTCCTCCCAGCAGCGAGGAGTCCTAGCTAAACCACTAGTGTTGTACCAGTCACCAGAGTCCTTCCTCCCAGTAGTGAGGAGTCCTAGCGAAACCACTAGTGTTGTACCAGTCACCAGCGACCTTCCTCCCAGCAGCGAGGAGTCCTAGCTAAACCACTAGCGTTGTACCAGTCACCAGCGCCTTTCCTCCCAGCAGTGAGGAGTCCTCGCAAAACCACTCATGTTGTACCAGTCACCAGCGTCCTTCTTCCCAGCAGCGAGGAGTCCTAGCGAAACCACTAGTGTTGTACCAGTCACCAGCGCCTTTCCTCCCAGCAGCGAGGAGTCCTAGCTAAACCACAAGGGTTGTACCAGTCACCAGAGTCCTTCCTCCCAGCAGCGAAGAGTCCTAGCGAAACAACTAGTGTTGTACCAGTCACCAGCGACCTTCCTCCCAGCAGCGAGGAGTCCTAGCTAAACCACTAGCGTTGTACCAGTCACCAGCGTCCTTCCTCCCAGCAGCGAGGAGTCCTAGCTAAACCACTAGCGTTGTACCAGTCACCAGCGCCTTTCCTCCCAGCAGCGAGGAGTCCTAGCGAAACCACCGGTGTTGTACCAGTCACCAGCGACCTTCCTCCCAGCAGCAAGGAGTCCTAGCTAAACCACTAGTGTTGTACCAGTCACCAGCGTCCTTCCTCCCAGCAGCGAGGAGTCCTAGCTAAACCACTAGCGTTGTATCAGTCACCAGCACCTTTCCTCCCAGCAACGAGGAGTCCTAGCGAAACCACCGGTGTTGTACCAGTCACCAGCGACCTTCCTCCCAGCAGCGAGGAGTCCTAGCTAAACCACTAGTGTTGTACCAGTCACCAGCGTCCTTCCTCCCAGCAGCGAGGAGTCCTAGCAAAACCACTAGCGTTGTACCAGTCACCAGCGCCTTTCCTCCCAGCAGCGAGGAGTCCTAGCGAAACCACTAGTGATGTACCAGTCACCAGCGACCTTCCTCCCAGCAGCGAGGAGTCCTAGCTAAACCACTAGCGTTGTACCAGTCACAAGCGCCTTTCCTCCCAGCAGCGAGGAGTCCTAGCGAAACCACTAGCGTTGTACCAGTCACCAGCGTCTTTCCTCCCAGCAGCGAGGAGTCCTAGCGAAACCACTAGTGTTGTACCAGTCACCAGCGACCTTCCTCCCAGCAGCGAGGAGTCCTAGCGAAACCACTAGTGATGTACCAGTCACCAGCGACCTTCCTCCCAGCAGCGAGGAGTCCTAGCTAAACCACTAGCGTTGTACCAGTCACAAGCGCCTTTCCTCCCAGCAGCGAGGAGTCCTAGCGAAACCACTAGCGTTGTACCAGTCACCAGCGTCTTTCCTCCCAGCAGCGAGGAGTCCTAGCGAAACCACTAGTGTTGTACCAGTCACCAGCGACCTTCCTCCCAGCAGCGAGGAGTCCTAGCTAAACCACTAGCGTTGTACCAGTCACCAGCGACCTTCCTCCCAGCAGCGAGGAGTCCTGGCGTGACCACTAAACCATATCACGCTGACAGAGAACGGGTCCAGCTTGGCAACCCGACACCCTATTACTCAAACGGCCTTCCAGTAGGCATATGTTTATCTCATGGGTTTTTTTCTAAGAAAATTAAGGACCGGCGTCATGACACGTCCGTGGAAGGATGAAACAGTGGGAGACGAAAATCGTAACTATCCCATAAAGGCTTCGGTATACTATCCCATACCTATTGACGTTAATACGATATTCATTTAGTTAATGTGAAGGAAGGGAGAAATCTTACACCCTAATAATATGGTTCATATGGAAAGGTGAAAAAAAAAATAATTTATAGAATAATTAATGGATTACCTCAAATTAACCAACCGTCAATTTCGGCCTTATATTTTGTATAATTATAGGCCCTTCAACTATTCATTGATCGTTAAGCTGACAAAAATCTGTTTTGGATATAATCAGTATTGATGTTTATTTGGGAGTTGTGAAAAGCGATCTATTCGACAACTGAAAAAAAAAATTTACCCATATTATTATTATTATTATTATTATTATTATTATTATTATTATTATTATTGTTGTTAGCATTATTATTATCATTATTATTATTATTATTATTATTAATATTATTATCATAATTGAAATAATTATTAACATTATTATTGATATTAAAATTATTCAGTTTCAAGCACTTATAAGCTTAGTAGTAAGCTTTACGAAAATCTGAAACAAATATTTTTCTTACCAATTACTGTAAAAGCTTCAAGATGATAATAATGATAATAATAATAACAATAATAATTTTAATAATTTCAATAATAATAATTTTATCATTTTCAAAATAATAATAATAATAATAATAATAATATGATATAATTTAAATAATAATAATTAAAATAATTTTGATCATTTTAATAGCAATAATAATCTTATTAATTTTTATAATAATATTAATAATTTTAATAATAATACTTTCATTAATATGCATAATAATAATCATAATAATAATAATTTCATAAATTTCAATAATAATAAGAATTTTAATAATAATAATAATAATAATAATAATAATAATAATAATAATAATAATAATGATAATGATAATAATAATAATAATAATAATAATAATAATAATAATAATAATAGTTCTAATAATTTTCTTATTAATAATGATTTTAATAACTAATAATTCTAATAATTCTAATAACAATATTTTTAATATTATAATAATTCTAAAAACCAAAGGTGTACTGTGTACTTCATAACAAAGGGAGTGTAAAAATTTTAGCTGGAACCAATACAAAACAGCCTGAATGATAGAATAACAGTTTTAAACATTTATTGTTACTGAAGATAGAGACATATCATTTGTTTACTGTAAATAATATCTATTCTAATGATGGTACTGTTCTCAGAATGCTTTATATTAATTGTTCATTACTTCCCTTGTAGTTAATTCATTTCTTTATTTCCTTTCCTCACAGGGCTATTTTTCCATATTGGAGCCCTTGGGATTACATTATCCTGCTTTACCAACTAGAGATGTAGCCTAGCTAATAATAATAATAATAATAATAATAATAATAATAATATTTTGGTAGTACATCCCCTTTCAACAAGTTTAGTTAAAAATAATGGCTTTCTCAGTTGCATTGAACTTATACTCTCTCATCTCAAGGGCTCTTATTATCTTTAACAGAGGCAACCATTAATTTTTACAAATAATAATAATAATAATAATAATAATAATAATAATAATAATATTGGTTCAACAGGTAATTTTCATCAGGGATATATATATATATATATATATACACACGCACACACACACACACATATATATATATATATATATATATATTCACGAGAAACTTCTACCCACTTCCATTTAAAAAACAAGCCCTGTTTCCATTTCCAAATTTGAAAAAAATGATTCGGAAACTTCGAATCAATGTGTATATCAGTAAACAGTTAATTCCTCTTTTTTTTAACTTGAACTTAATACCCATTTCTTAACTTCATAAACTAGAAAATTATTCTGGATTTAAATCGTATAAAATCGCATTCAATAATCAGCATGATTTTTTTTTTTCATTTCGCAAAAAGATATTTCCAACATTTGGAATGAATGTCTGTTCAAATTACGAATAGGAATTTGTGTAAATGTAGCTGTAAAAAAAAATTAATGTCGTTAAAAGAGCAAAGGACCACCCATGTCAAAAGGATTCTGGTTATTGTCATAAATCTTGTATAATAAAAGACAAAGTGACACTCTCCAATTTAATGTAGTTCTGACACGCGAATGGATTAATAAATCCCATTTGAAGCCAATCCCAAAATATCAACGAGATACTGCATAACAACTGAAGCTGAAAACTTATGTACACTAGAGGGGCTCTCTGTAGAGGTCAAACCTCCGCTGCGGCAGCTTATTTCTCGACCTTTTGCGTGACATTGACCTTGACCTTTGACCTTAAAGCTGAAAACTTATATATATATTAGAGGGGGCTTTCAGTAGAAAATAGACCTCCGCCGCGGCAGCTTATTTCTCGACGTTTTGCGTGACATTGACCTTGACCTTAAAGCTGAAAACTTTTATCAACTAGAGGGGCTCTCGTTAGAAGACAGACCTCCGCCACGACAGCT
>NC_090727.1:156452511-156454272 GCF_036898095.1 Palaemon carinicauda
TTTTGGTGTCTGCAACCTTACCATCCTTGTGAGGTAGGGATGGGATGTTCGGAGGAGCCTATAGGTCTACCTGCTAGGTCGTCCTCAGGGTTAGAGTTCTGTTGCTCGCAAGTTTCTTTGTCGTTGCAACCTCACCATCTTTGTGGCCTAAGGAGGGTGGGGATTTAGGGGAGCCTATAGGTCTATCTGCTAAGTCATCAGCAGCCATTGTCTGGCCCTCCTTGGTTTTAGCTTGGGTGGAGAGGAGGGCTAGGGCGCCGATCGTATGTATATAGGGTCAGTCTCTAGGACATTGTCCGACTCGAAAGGGCAATTACACTGTCCCTTGCCCCTGCCATTCATGAGCGGCCTTTAAAACCCATAATAATTATATTGCTAAATATGATCCGCGTGAAGTTCTGATAAACACTATCACTCTGACAGACATAAATAAATAAGAATATACGAGTGTATATATGTAAAGCTTATAAGCCCTGACTCGACCACTGACCTATTGACCTTCAACAATGACTCCAGTCTTGTCAAGGTTTAAGCTACTTGAGTCAATTTCATGCTTCGTTAACGATCTGATAAATATTTCTTTATAAAAGACATATGCTACGCAAGGTTTCCTTACTGGTTTCTTTGGCGCAATAATAAAATAAAATGATCCTTCTATTAACTGGACAATATTATTATTATCAATATTATTATGATTATTATTATTATAACTATTATTATTGTTATTATTATTACTATTATTATCATTATTATTATTGTTATAATCATCATTATCATCAACATCATCATTATCATCATCATTATTATTATTATTATTATTATTATTATTACTTGATAAGCTACAACCCTAGTTGGAAAAGCAGGATGCTATACGCCCAGGGGGCCCAACAGGGAAAATAACCCAGTGATGAAAGGAAACAAGGAAAAACAAAATATTTTTAGAGCAGTAACAACATTGAAATAAGTAGTTCCTACATAAACTATAAAATCTTAAAAAAAAAAAAAAAGAGGAAGAAAGATTAGATAGAATAGCGTGCCCGAGTCTACTCTCAAGCAAGAGAATTCTAAAGTCAGACAGTGGAAGACCGCGGTACAGAGACTATGGCACTACCCAAGACTAGAGAACAACGGTTTCATTTTGGAGTGTCCACCTAGAAGAGCCACTTACACTGGTAAACTTTTTTGAACCGACTAATACATGGAAAAAACAGACAAAATATGTCTGGAAAATACTTATTATAAGCTTTTATTAGAAAGGTTTGCATAGAACGTCATAGAATTTTAAAAAATATTAATTTTTAATTTAAAGTAGCGTACCTGATCCGTAAAGAATTACATCTAAATATTTAGATAGATGCACGCACGCACACACACACACAGATACAGTCCTTCACCTCGCAGCCCCCTCAAACAAATCTGGAATCTGTGTTTTGAGAAATACTTAAGGATGTATAACTACCAACCAATTTACTATAATTGATGTTTCTTTCTTGGTTTTAAAGCAGGATAATTTCTGTTTATTGATGCATTAAAGGTTTATAGGCCACTCATGAATGGCAGAAGCAAGGAACAGTGACATTGCCCTAGCAAGCAGGACAATGCTCTAGAGACTGTCCATATATATTTATATATGTACATATATATACTGTATATATATATATATATATATGCGTGTGTGTGTGCGTGCATATATTATATATATATATATATATATATGGTGTGATCAGCACCCAAGGCCCCCCCCCCTTCATCCAGGCTACG
>NC_090727.1:156459772-156462272 GCF_036898095.1 Palaemon carinicauda
CTCTCTCTCTCTCTCTCTCCTCTCTCTCTCTCTCTCCTCCTCTCTCTCTCTCCTCTCCTCTCTCTCTCTCTCTCTCTCTCAAACTGGATCTGAAAAGATACACCAGCACTCAATGGGGCTATTTCTTTACATAAAAAATAACAAATACCTGGAATAGACTTCCAGCGGATGTAGTAAACAGTAACACACTAAACGAGTTCAAGATTAAGATAGACACGAAATCTCTCTCTCTCTCTCTCTCTCTCTCTCTCTCTCTCTCTCTCAAACTGGAACTGAAAAGATACACCAGCACTCAATGTGGCTATTTCTTTACATACAAAACAGAAAATACCTTTTTTTTTATTTTATTTAATTTTTTTCATAACTTCTGCTATCGCTCATTTATTTCCTCATTTCCTCTACTCACTGGGCTATTTTTCCCTGTTGGAGCCCTTGGGCTTATAGCATTTTGCTTTTCCAACTAGGATTGTAGCTTGCCTAGTAATACTACTACTACTACTAATAATAATAATAATAATAATAATAATAATAATAATAGACTTCCAGCGGATATAGTAAACATTAACACGGTAAATGGGTTCAAGAATAAGTTAGACAAGATCATTAGAACTCTTTAAATGCTTAAACTAAATCGCAAATAGTTTCCGCGGATGGACTAGTCTCTGAGACATCCAAAATCCTTGTAACTCCTTGTAATACTCTCTCTCTCTCTCTCTCTTAGACAAGAACTCTCTCTCTCTCTCTCTCTCTCTCTCTCTCTCTCTCTCTCTCTCTCTCTCTCTCTCTCTCTCTCTCTAAAATGTGTATAATTAGTAAATATATAGATATGATTGGAAAGGAGAGCCTTATTTCAGTCAATGTGAACATGAAACGGTAGACCTTCTTGAAATTCAAACTTGCAGTGAATGTTTTTATGTTGAACAGGCTAAAATAAGTATCTTTTTATAGTTCATCTATGAAAGATCTATTTTAAGTTTATCTATGAAAGATCTATTTTAATGTTACTGTTTTTTAAGTGTTCTATTGTAATTGAACATTAATGCTCTTGTATAAACAAAGAAAAAAAGGAGAGGAAGTAAGGAAAAGAATTAGAACATAATGGCTGAGAACTGGGATAAAAAAAAAATGTGAATAAAGAATAATAAAAAGAAAAAAATCTTAATACAGAATGGGTGAAAGAATAGAAGAAAATGGGTACAGGAGCCTTAATAAAGAGGTAACAAAATGGAAAATCAAATCAAGTAAGTCATATATAACTGAAGATAATTATGTAACAATAAAAATAAACGAGATAAATGACATAGGAATAAGAATAATCAAACCATATGAAATGAAGAAAATGACAGGATAAGTATCCTGATTGTCATGGCCTATTGGAAGCGTCCCTGCCTAGCACTCGCCGGACTGGGATTCGAGTCACGCTCAAACTCGATAGTTTATTTTGGTGTCTGCAACCTTACCATCCTTGTGAGTTAGGGATGGGATGTTCGGAGGAGCCTATAGGTCTACCTGCTAGGTCATCATCAGGGTTAGAGTTCTGTTGCTTGAGGGTACACTCGGGCACACGATACTATTTAATTCTCTTCCTCTTGTTTTGTAAATGTTTTTATAGTTTATATAGGAAATATTTATTTTAATGTTGTTACTTTCTTAAAATATTTTATTTTTCCCTGTTTCCTTTCCTCACTGGGCTATTTTCACTGTTGGGGCCCCTGGGCTTATAGCATACTGCTTTTCCAATTAGGGTTGTAGTTTAGCAAGTAATAATAATAATAATAATAATAATAATAATAATAATAATAATAATAATTGACTGGCCCTTCCTGGTTCTAGCTAGAGTGGAGAGGGGGGGGGCCTTGGGCGATGATCATATAGTATATATGGTCAGTCTCTAGGGCATTGTCCTGCTTGATAGGGCAATGTCACTGTCCCTTGCCTCTGCCTTTAAAGGGAAGTCAACGAGGCAAGATGGTAGAAAACAGGGACGCGAAGAAAAGTACGTATAATGAAAGAAGAAAGAATCAAACTAAGCGAAGAAGAGACGTAAATTACGCATACCGAAAGAACTAAAGACAAACTGGAATGAAAGAAGCAATGCAAATGAAGGTGGGAGAATACATCAAAGCAATAGGATTAATAATTGAATAAATGGAAGTGATAAAATATGATTAACTAACTCGATTCCAAAATTAATTTTCAATGAAAGATGTCCTGGTCTCAGTTCCAATTTCACAAGAATCGATACTTATCAGAACGTCAGCCAGGCAATCCAAACAGCACACTACGGTACCCAACCACACCAGTGGCCTCTCCCAGTAAACAGCTTAAACTCACGGTCCCGGACGGGGATCGATCTGCTGTCATGCAAATGCTAGGCGAACACGTTGCCACTGTACTAGCCAGGAGGCTAAACGGTCGTAGACACGGGACAACAACAAGAACAAGGTTGTGGTGGCCGATGTGGTAACGTCCCTGACTGGTGAACGCCAGACTGGGGATC
>NC_090727.1:156467272-156469772 GCF_036898095.1 Palaemon carinicauda
CTAGCCCTCTTTCTCGACACTGACCTTGACCTTTGACCTTAACATGTATTAATTGACGTGGATTTGCATACATTCAAATATGACAACGATGTCCAAACTTACGGCTGATTAAGTGAATTGAAAATTTTGCTTGACCGTGACCTTGACTTTTGACCTCGACCTTCCAAAATCTAATAATTTCCAGCTTTTTACATAACACTTAATCTCTGCAAGTTTCATTACTCTACGATTAAAATTGTGGCCAGGAAGCTGTTCAGAACAAACAAAACATGGGGTAAAACATAACCTCCTTCCAACTTCGTTAGCGGAGATAATAATAATAATAATAATAATAATAATGATAATAATATCTTAACCGAGTGTCATTGCATTGGAAGAAATAAAGTAATCATACTCAAATTCTTTCAAGTTAATACCCTGAATTAAGTTCTTTTCTGCTGCAAAAAAAAAAAAAAAAAAAAAAATCCCTCCACGAAAGAAACTGCAAAAAGTTGAAGGCTGAATAGTAAATCCTGAGTTAAATTCAAAGAGATGGTGTAGCCAACTCTTTCAAGGAGACCTCACAAACCTTAGCTTGTTGATAGTTGTTAGAAAGCTTTCGCCGAGGCATTTTTAATGAACACCAACTTGCTGCGGTAAACTGCGAACAAAGGAATGGGGCGCCAGAGACGTACGAGGGCACCGTAAGGTGAGAGTATATGTAACGGCTCCTCACTTTTCCTTCCCCTTAGTAGATTAGACTGGGTAAAGTCTATTTGGGGGTGCAGATATCTATGGTTATCTTCGGATACGTCCCTGATTATACACAATATCTTCAGATAGTCGTTCCGGGGGTTAGAACCCCGTGATACCTGACGATAATTCTCTTGTAATATCAATCGCAGAAGTAATATACAGTAGGAAGCTGCCGAAGAGAACTTCCATCAGGACGACATGGCTCGAGCCCAAAAATAGATTTTTTCCTACGTCAAAATCCGTTTTAAAAGATGTTTCCCATTTTCAAATTTTCACTAAGTTACCAATGGCAGGAAAAGGGTTGAAAAAAAGTTGATGGTTGAAGAGAGTTTCAAAGTTAAAGGAGAATGACATTGTTACTTATGGGCACGAAACACAAACCCTCTTAATTTTATTATTATCATTACTAGCTAAGCTACAGCCCTATAGTCAATTCTTTTTAGTAAGGCAAATCTGCACCGACTCGCAGGGGTGCCCTTTAAGCTCAGAAATGTTTCTTGATCGTTCATTGGTTGGACAAGATCATTCTTACCAATCACAGAGCAGGAAACTTCTCCGAGCTAAACAGGCACCGCTGCGAGTCGGTGCAAATGCACCTCATTAAAATAATTGAGTATAGATGGAGAAGCAGGATGCTATAAGCCAAATAGGCTCCAATAGGGGAAAATAACCAAGTGAGAAAAGGAAATAAGGAAAGGAATAAACCACAAGAGAAGTAATGAATAATTAATATGAAATATTTTAAGAATAGTAGCAACATTAAAATGGATTTTTATATATAAACTATAAAGAGAGATTTAAATCAGCCTGTTCAACATACGCCAGAAGACAATAGAGAGAAAAAGCTTAAAAAAAAAAAAACTGAATCCACCACCAATATAACAAAATTGCTTATTCATCCAGTGCAAGTTTGCATAAGTCATAAATACAGTGAGGCTGAAATTAGAATGTCGAATATATACATACATACATACATATATATATATATATATATATTATATATATATATATATATATATATATATATATATATATATATATATATATATATATATATCTTGGTGGCCGAGTAGTTACGTCAATGGGACCTCATTTTCTTGGGACCGGGTTCGATTCCCCAGAAGACCAGAAGCTATTATCTTTTTGATTCTCCCATGGATCTCTGATCCCGAGGTAGAGAAAATCCAGATATAAGGAGTAGGTACAATAATATGGCTTATACGAATAGGAAAAAACAACTCTAAATGAGGCAAAATTATCTTATATATATATATATATATATATATATATATAATATATATATATATATATATATATATATATATATACATATACGCACATAACGCACAAAACAAGTACCATACCCATAAGCTCAAACTACGCAAAATTGCAAAGAACCCTTTTCGCGGCGCAAATTCACATCATGCCTCGTCTACTGTTAACCTTTGGGTTTAACCAAACCCTGCTCACTAAATAACACTGGCTAATTAATTGACACATATTATACTTCGCAGCAACTTAAAGCACTCGCAAGTACTCTCGTATACATCCATCCTCTGCGCTATTGTTTACCCATAACGACATCTTGGGAAATGCGTACCCTATCCAGGCGTACCCAGAGTCCAATTAAGGAGCATCATAACCCTCATTTTAAGGTTTAGAATCCAATTAAAAGGCAATAAACACACAAAATATAAATGAAACTAATAAACCCAACTGTCCGAAGCCCTAGCTGAACACGAACACACATACGCACGGAGGGCTT
>NC_090727.1:156484772-156495343 GCF_036898095.1 Palaemon carinicauda
TTAATATAAAAGGGAATGGTAATATGTGAATTGAGGTTCGACGTACTACTTATGAGCTATCTGCAGAGGTAGCCTTGCTGTATACGGATTCCTCCAGGACTCAGCCGTTAGAACACGAATGTGTTAGTATTCACCGCGTTGTTCTCTACCAGTTGCCATTAATGGAAAACGATATTTATTGATTACACACACACAGACATTATATATATATATATATATATATATATATATATATATATATATATATATATATATATATATATATATGAGATAACTTAATATATGGTAGTCCACATAGGGAAAATTAAAAAGATAATGTGTATATCTATATATATGCTATAAAGTTTTGACCGCCAGTGGACCTCTTCTTACAGCGTTTATTATGAGAAACCTCATAATGAATGCTCTAAGAAGAGGTCCAGTGGCGGTAGAAACTGTATAGCAATTCTACATATACACATTATCTTTTTAATTTTCCTTATGTGGACTACCATACACACACACAGAGACATATATATATATATATATATATATATATATATATATATATATATATATATACTGTATATATATATATTTATATATATAAATATAAATATAAACACGCACACACACACACACACACACACATATATATATATATATATATATATACATATATATATATATATACACACGTGTGCTTTGTTTTGGCAACCCTTCAACATTTGAATAAAACTACAAGCAAACACGCAATAGTAGGAGAGGGAGGGAGGGGGGGGTTGAAAACGCAAGTCGTAAGATAAAATCTGAGTAAAGAAAAATCCCTCGAAAAACAATCAGTTCTGGAGATGGAGTTAATAAAGATGTAAATGAGCTTTTTAGATTATAAAGCCAAGAAGAACATGCATGGAACCATTTAAGACGATGCAGCAATAAAAACTGCCCAGGAATGTCATCGCTTTGGGCATGGGAAATATAATACAGGAAAGTGCCCATATAGAATAAGGGGGGAGGGGGAGAGGGGTGGAGAACTCAATTTATAAATCATGTTTAATCTATATCTAAATTCAACTCGATTTGTCAGAATACGTTCGTGACAAAGGAGAGGAGATATTTATCTATAAATCGTCTTAAATCTATATTTAAATTCAACTCGATTTGTCACAATATGCGGGTGAGAAAGGAGAGATCTTAATTTATAAATCGTGTTAAATCTATACTTAAATTCAACTCGATTTGTCAGAATATGTTCGTGACAAAGGAGAGATCTTAATCTATAAATCGTCTTAAATCTATATTTAAATTCAACTCGATTTGTCACAATATGCGGGTGAGAAAGGAGAGATCTTAATTTATAAATCGTGTTAAATCTATACTTAAATTAAACTCGATTTGTCAGAATACGTTCGTGACAAAGGAGAGGAGATATTTATCTATAAATCGTCTTAAATCTATATTTAAATTCAACTCGATTTGTCACAATATGCGGGTGAGAAAGGAGAGATCTTAATTTATAAATCGTGTTAAATCTATACTTAAATTCAACTCGATTTGTCAGAATACGTTCGTGACAAAGGAGAGGAGATATTTATCTATAAATCGTCTTAAATCTATATTTAAATTCAACTCGATTTGTCACAATATGCGGGTGAGAAAGGAGAGATCTTAATTTATAAATCGTGTTAAATCTATACTTAAATTCAACTCGATTTGTCAGAATATGTTCGTGACAAAGGAGAGATCTTAATCTATAAATCGTCTTAAATCTATATTTAAATTCAACTCGATTTGTCACAATATGCGGGTGAGAAAGGAGAGATCTTAATTTATAAATCGTGTTAAATCTATACTTAAATTAAACTCGATTTGTCAGAATACGTTCGTGACAAAGGAGAGGAGATATTTATCTATAAATCGTCTTAAATCTATATTTAAATTCAACTCGATTTGTCACAATATGCGGGTGAGAAAGGAGAGATCTTAATTTATAAATCGTGTTAAATCTATACTTAAATTCAACTCGATTTGTCAGAATATGTTCGTGACAAAGGAGAGATCTTAATCTATAAATCGTCTTAAATCTATATTTAAATTCAACTCGATTTGTCACAATATGCGGGTGAGAAAGGAGAGATCTTAATTTATAAATCGTGTTAAATCTATACTTAAATTAAACTCGATTTGTCAGATTACGTTCGTGATAAAGGAGAGAACTTAATCAATAAATCTGGGCAACTCTCGGCTTGGGGAAATGTTATCATAGGCGCAGTGCATTTAAAGACTATACTCATTTTTATTTTAATGAAGCGCATTTGCACCTACTAGCAGCGGTGGTGCCCCTTTAGCTCGGAAAAGTTTCCTGCTGGCTGATTGGTTAGAATCATTTTGACCAACCAATCAACTAGTAAGAAACTATTCCGAGCTAAAAGGGCACCCCTGAGAGTGTGGAAATGCACATCATTAAAAAAAAAAATTAGCATAGTGATTTGTTAATCGTAGTTTCTTGAACATGGAAGATTTGGTGAATGATTCTAATGATGTCTATCATCACCGTGATTTTCTCTTTTATTTACATTGATTTCGCATGATAAACATTATCTCTTATCTACCACGACACATTTCAAGTCCAGTTTTTTTTTTTTATCTATTTTTTTTTTAATACCCAATAATTATCATCACAACATAAAACATCAACAACACCATAACTTTGTCCTGTATTTATCTTGAATATTGATGTTAAGCATTTTATTCTCGTCTAATACAACACTTTTAAAATCCAAGGTCTTTTTTATTTTTTTTTTTGGGGGGGGGGGGCTCTATGAATGGGAACTTGTCAATAGCAACAACAACAACAATTATTATCAAAACATCAGTAACGTTTATATATCTAATATCCATTTCTTTTAGTTCTACAATGCTATAGCAGTTTATTAATCGAAATATCTCAAAAGCATTACTATATTTACTCGAAAGAAAAAAAAACAATAAAAAAGGTTCAAAATCTGTTGTATAATATTTTCATACCATAAAATTTCTTTGCAAATTGAGCCAAAGGTCAAGCAGATTATCAAAATATGTAATAAAAATTAAAACAAAAAATAAATAAACAATAATAAAAAGGTTCAAAATCTGTTGTATATCTTTATAACTTAAAATTAACTTGCAAATCGAGACAAAGATCCAGAAAAATATCCAAATATGAAAAAATAAATAAAAGGAAAAAATAAAAAAAAATAAAAAGGTTCAAAATCTGTTGTATAATATTTTTATAACAAAATTAACTTGCAAATCGAGACAAAGATCCAGAAAAAAATATCCAAATACTAAAAAAAAAAATATAAATGAAAAAAAAAAAATAAAAAGGTTCAAAATCTGTTGTATAATATTTTCATAACTTAAAATTTATTTGCAAATCGAGACAAAGATCCAGTAAAATATCAAAATATGTAAAGAAAAAAAAATGAAAAGATACGATTTAAGAAAAAAAAAGATGATTTCGACATGTCAGCCTTGTGAAATCGAGCCATAGGTCCAGCAGAATATTAAAATATGTTAAAAAAAAACGAAAAAAAGAGAAAAAAAAAATGAGAAAAAAAAATAAAAACAGCCTTAATTAGCTGACCGCCCACCTCAACCCTTCTCGTCTCCCGCAAGATTTTTTTTTTTCTTACCCGAGGACCATCGTCTAATATTACTGTTATGGGTGCTGCCCCCACCGCTAGCAGTAAGCCGATAGCTCCTCCACCCGCTACAAGAAAGTTAATAGCGCGTAGAGACGCTACAAGAGAACTAAAAAGCTGCTTCTTTCGCCACGAATCCAAGAGACTCTGCTAACAGACCACTAATCCCTTACAGACGTCCACAAAGGGGCTGCCACAATGTCGAACATTTTTTAACCTTTTCATCGGGTATTTGACCTGTTTCGTAAATCATCTCGATTATTATCATTATCATTAAAAGATAAGCTATAACCCTAGTTGGAAAAGCAAGAGGCTATAAGCCCAAGCACCCCAACAGGGAAAAATAGCCCAGCGAGGAAAGGAAACAAGGAAATAAATAGCGTAAGAGAAGCAACAAAAAACTCAAATCAAAATATTTAAAAAACAGCAAAAACACCAAATAAGTTTCTTAAATCATCTCAATTATTATCATTATTCTTATTAAGAGCTAAGCTATAACCCTAGTTGGAAAAGCAAGAGGCTATAACCCCCAAGTGCCCCAACATGGAAAAATAGCCCAGTGACGAAAGGTTATAAGAAATTAAAAGAGAAGGAACAAATAATTAAAATAAAATATTTTAAGAACAGTAACAACACCAAATCAGATCTTTCATATATAAAATATAAAAATTTAAAGGTTTAAAGGCCACTCATGAATGGCAGGGGCCAGGGACAGTGACATAGCTCTATCAAGCAGGACAATGCCCTAGAGACTGACCAGTATATATATATATATATATATATATATATATATATATATACATAGATATATATATACACATATATATACACACATATATAAATTATATATATATATATATATATATATATATATATATATATATATATATATATATACATATATGATCATCGCCCAAGTCTACTCTCCATCAAAGCTAGGACCAAGGAGGGCCAGGCAATGGCTGCTGATGCCTCAGCAATAGACCTATAGGCTCCCCCAAATCCTCCATCCTTAGCTCACTTTGAGCAGGACTCGAACTCCCAGGCTGGTGTTCACCAGTCAGGGGCGTTATTATTATTATTATTATTATTATTATTATTATTATTATTTATTGCTAAGCTACAACCCTAGTTGGAAAAGCAGGATGCTATAAACCCATGGGCTACAACAGGGAAAATATCCCAGTGAGGAAAATAAAAAAGGAAAAATTAAGTATTATAAGAACAGTAATAACATTAAAATAAATATCTCCTATATAAACTATAAAAACTTTAACAAAACAAGAGGAAGAGAAATATAAATGGCTTTACGCCAATCACAAAGGATTTCCCATTCGTAACATTTCGGTTTTTTTATCCCTATCTCTCTCTCTCTCTCTCTCTCTCTCTCTCTCTCTCTCTCTCTCTCTCTCTCTCTCTCTCATGTTACAAACTTACATTTCAAAGATCTACCTCTTTCCAGTAGCTGATTTTTTTTATTCCTCTCTCTCTCTCTCTCTCTCTCTCTCTCTCTCTCTCTCTCTCTCTCTCTCTCTCTCTCTCTCAGAGAGAGAGGGAGAGAGAGGGGGGATAAAAAATCAGCTACTGGGAAAGAAGTATCTCTTTAAATTTAAAATATAAGTTTGTAACATGAGAGAGAGAGAGAGAGAGAGAGAGAGAGAGAGAGAGGGGGGGGGGGCTCTTAGCAACAAGAAAGTGAAAGAAGAAAGATCCAAGACCTACAGGTAAGTTCCCAAGCATCATTTCTTGGGCATCTCCCAAAGATCCAACATCTCAGAAAGATAAGGTTTCGGTGCCGCCTCTGGCCATTTCCCGCTGAGATATGCCTGCGGCTACTCTTTTGCTGGAACAACGGTCTATAGGCCTCTTTGAAACAAGAAAAGGAAAAGTAGTAAGAGGTTAATTTCCCCTGAAATTGATATAGCGCTCTTCACAAAATGAGGATCATATGTTGTGGTTCTGGCATTTCAATTTTGGTCTTACCAACTCAACGGTCTATTTTCTTTTTATCAGACTTGTGCGATGTTTATAACGCTTCCAGAAGGCTAAAATCATTGGCTAAAACGAGTTTTGGATCGTAATTTTTGCCTAGATACGCGAACGTCCATTAAATTTAATTCAAACACCACAGTATCAACATTATGAAAAAAAAAATCTAATACATATACCTCAAGGTTGATTATACGTATTTGATTCATACAATTACTTAAGCACACACATATGCCCATAAATTACTGTACGCGACCCGTCAATAATTGCGGATATGAACGCGCACACACAGACTCAACACTCCTCCCCCCCTCCCCTTTTACTAACTACAACCTGCTGGTTCAGCAATTTGTGGAGGTGTGGTTTCCAAGTGGGTAACCCCTCTCACACGATTATGACTACTCCCTCTCTCCCTACCCGATGGACGTGGAAAGACCAATTAGTCATACGTTTGGCCATGCCACTCAGCTTGACAAGAAAAGTATATATACAGTATATATATATATATATATATATATATATATATATAAGTATATATATATATATATATATATATATATATATATATATATATATATATATATATATATATATATACTGTATATATGTATATGTCTATGTATATATATATATATAGATAGATAAATAGATACATATATTTATATATATACATACATACATACAGACATATATATATATATATATATATATATACATACATACATAAATAAATATATATATATATATATATATATATATATATATATATATATATATATCCAGACACTTGCTCTTTATTATAAAGAAAGATAGATGTATCTATACTATCCATACACACGTATATATTCCCCTTTTATGAAATCTAACCACTTGAGTTAAATCACACGCCAAATCCATAATCAAACCAAATACTTTTTATCTAGAGATGCAAAGCAAGTTGACCTCCGAAGCAAGTTTTAATTTATGATGAAATAATGGAAGACTTCTAATAGTGGGTGTAATTCATAAAGATATTCTAATCCTTCCAACTGACATCATAACATAGCCAAAAGGGAATGTTGGTGCTGTTCTTAAAATATTTTATTTTAATTGTCCATTCCTGCTCGTGTAGTTCATTTCCTCATTTCCTTTTTCCTCACTAGACTATTTTTCCCTGTTGGAGACCCTTGGGCTTATAGCATACTGCTTTTCCTACTAGGGTTGTAGCAGCTTAGCTAGAAATAATAATAATAATAATAATAATAATAAGAAGAAGAAGAAGAAGAAGAAGAAGAAGAAGAAGAAGAAGAAGAAGAAGAAGAAGAAGAAGAAGAAGAAGAAGAAGAATTCCTCACTGGGCTATTTTTCCATGTTGAAGCCCTAGGGCTTACAGTATCCTGCTTTTCCAACTAGGGTTGTAGCTTAGCTAGTAATAATAATAATAATAATAATAATAATAATAATAATAATATAACAACAACAACAACAACAACAACAACAATAATAATAATAATAATAATAATAATAATAATAATGATTTTTCACTGCGCTATTTTCCCTGTTGGAGCAGATTGGATCTAGGGTTGTATTTTAGCTAATAATGATAATAATAATAATAATAATAATAATTTTTCAAAAGTAAAAGGGTCATTGAGAATGGGGTCCATCTTCGTAAACAAGCCTTGTTTGTTCATAATGACCACACCTCTTCCCTTGACAATAATAAAAATAATAATAATAATAATAATAATAATAATAATAATAATAATAATAATAATAATAATAACAATAATAATAATAATAATGATAATTTATCACGCCATTCATCCCCACATACAATTGTTACATAATTACGAAACCGTTAGGTCAGAGCTCTTAATCAACCAGAGAGTATTATGATGGACAGACTGAATTCCAGAACAAAAAAACAACCAGCTTTGATGTTCAGTGACTCTCACATCCAAACCAGTCTCTATGCTGGACAATCAAGACCCACATATGACAAATGATACTTGAGAGATTAAGAGATTGCAACGAATACATCTCCAACAAAAAGGGCCAATGGAGACATCACGACTGTGGTGAAACTATGCCATTGAAAATTACATAAATTAGAATCTTATGAAGGTATTATTTGGAATTACTTCGGTGATATATATGCTCAGATCTGTAATAAAAAGCGATGCACTCTTGGCAAGTGTGATTCTTTGCCAGTGAACAAAGAATATGTTTAGTAAGACAGAGAATAAGGATCTGCTACACTAATTGAGTACGTTAAGAAGGGTTATTATTATTATTATTATTATTATTATTATTATTATTATTATTGTTATTATTAATACCTAAGCTACAACCCTAGTTGGAAAAGCAGGATCCTATACGTCCAAGGGCTCCAACAGGGAAAAATAGCCCAATGAGAAATTATTATTATTATTATTATTATTATTATTATTATTATTATTATTATTATTATTATTATTATTATTAGCTAAACTACAACACTAGGAGGGAAAGCAGGATTCTATAAGCCCAAGGGCTGTTGTTGCTGTTTTTGAAATATTTTATCTTCATTGTTCATATATTTCTCATATAATTTATTTATTTCCCTATTTCCTTTCCTCACTGGGTTATTAGAGCATCTTGCTTTTCTAACTAGGGTTGTAGCTTAGCTAATAATAATAATAATAATAATAATAATAATAATAGCAATAATAATAATAATAATAATAATAATAATAATAATAATAATAACAATAATAACAATACTAGTAATAATAATAATAATAATAATAATAATAATAATAACAATAATAATAATAAAAATAGATAATAATAATAATAATAATAATAATAATAATAATAATATGGGAATTCACCATAACATTATCACCCAGATGTTCGCATAATAACGTCCATTGCTGTCATAGTCAGTCAAGAAAGAAATGCAGTCGGTGTAAATGGATACAAATGGATACGATAAGAAAAACAATAATGTGAGAACAGAATTAGAGGAACCACACACCAAGATAAAAAAAGGGGAAAATAAGAAAAAAAAAAAGGTGAATACAACAGTAAAAACATAATCTGTATCAATACCACAGAATGCAACCTGACATCGTGATGGTATGTTGGTGAGCTTTTTATTGTCCCGTGCCCAGTATTGTCTTGTGGTCGACTACGTGTCTTCATCTGTACTATCCATTCGATCAGTGTGGTTTTGAGGCTCCTTACGAGAGAGAGAGAGAGAGAGAGAGAGAGAGAGAGAGAGAGAGAGACCATGTTTAATGAAAATGGAAAATGGCACACTTTAGTCTTTGCCTACACACACCAAATAGTCTGATCTATTCTTTACATGTTTTTCTCTGTCCTCATACACTAAACAACACTGAGATCACCAAACAATTCTTCGCTCAAGAGAGAGAGAGAGAGAGAGAGAGAGAGAGAGAGAGAGAATGCTCAATGAAAATGGAAAACGGCACATTCGGTAGTTGTGTGGGCAAAGGAAAAGATGAGTCGTTTTCCATTTTTATTGAACATTCTCTCTCTCTCTCTCTCTCTCTCTCTCTCTCTCTCTCACACACACACACACACACACACACACACTACATGCCACTCAAATTAGATTTAAGTATGTAGTATACAGAAATTTATATGAGCACAATGACTTCAGGAAAAGTTAAAGTATATATTTAGTCATCTAAAAATATTTCAATAGTTTTAATATCTACTGATAACAATTTAAACGGTTGTGAACGATCTTGTATGCCAAAAATTTTAGTTTTCTCAAGCATCCAGATATTTCTTTAGATAAAAATGCTGGTTTCATCATTTTCAAAATCTGACGTCAAGATTTTAACTTCAAATTCTGATATAAAATATAGAAGAAAATTCTTAATAATTATAATTAATTTTTGTACTTAATAATCTATGAAATATTTTGGTACAAAAATATGAATCATATATTTTTATTTTTTTTTATCTTTACCAACATTTTTTGTTATCCTTTATCAATCACTTTTTTTTCTATATTTACCTAAACTTTTTTTGCCGTTTACCAAATTATTTTTCCTTTACCCTTCACCAATTATTTTTCCTTCATCCTTCTCAAATTATTTTCCTTTACCCTTCACCAATTATTTTTCCTTCACCCATCACCAATTATTTCTTTCTTCATCTTTCACCAATTATTTTCCTTTACCCTTCACCCATTATTTTTCTTTACCCTTCACCAATTATTTTTCCTTCACCCATCACCAATTATTTCTTTCTTCATCCTTCACCCATTCTTTTCCTTTACCCTTCACCCATTATTTTTCTTTACCCTTCACCAATTATTTTTCCTTCATCCTTCACAATTATTTTTCCTTTACTCTTCACCAATTAGTTTTTCTTCACCCTTCACCAATTATTTCTTTCTTCATCCTTCACCAATTATTTCTTTTTTCATCCTTCACCAATTTTTTTTTCTTTACCCTTTACCAATTATTTTTCCTTTACCCTTCACCAATTATTTTCCTTTACCCTTTACCAATTATTTTTCCTTCAACATTTACCAATTATTTTTTCTTTACCCTTCACCAATTATTTTTCCTTCATCCTTCACAAATTATTTTTCCTTTACTCTTCACCAATTATTTTTCCTTCACCCTTCACCGATTATTTCTTTCTTCATCCTTCACCAATTATTTTTTTTTTCATCCTTTACCAATTATTTTTTCTTTTACTATTCCCATTTACTAATTTTTAGCCCTAGAAAATAAAATGTTGAAAGCAAATGCATATATGGAGGAAGGACAAATGCTCAAACGTTTTGCTATTATTGCTCAAATTATTAATACAATGAAAATTAATAAACTTCCAGATAATGTACTATAAATTAGTGTCTAACCTAACCCTGCATAACTGAGTGTGTGTATTTCACATTCTTTTCTAAGTGGGAAT
>NC_090727.1:156495843-156500843 GCF_036898095.1 Palaemon carinicauda
TTAACAAAACAAGAGGAAGAGAAATAAGATAGAATAGTGTGCCCGAGTGTACCCTCAAGCAAGAGAACTCCACCATTTGAGTAGAAAGACAGATCTAAAAGGTGAAGAAATACGATCGTCAAATTAATGTGATACATTATCGCATAGACACTCAGAGAGAGAGAGAGAGAGAGAGAGAGAGAGAGGAGAGAGAGAGAGAGAGAGAGAGAGAGAGAGACTACAATTATATCAATCAAGTAATAGGTTGAGACTACATATATTAATCAAGCAAATGGTTGAGAGAGAGAGAGAGAGAGAGAGAGAGAGAGAGAGAGGAGAGAGAGAGAGAGAGAGAGAGAGAGAGAGAGAGAGAGACTACAATTATATTAATCAGGTAATAGGTTGAGACTACATATATTAATCAAGCAAATGGTTGAGAGAGAGAGAGAGAGAGGAGAGAGAGAGGAGAGGAGAGGAGGAGAGAGAGAGAGAGAGAGAGAGAGAGAGACTACATGCAATGATCAAGCAATTGGTTGAGAGAGACTACATATATTAATCGCAATTGGTTGAGAGAGATTACATATATTGATCAAACAAGTGGTTGAGAGAGAGAGAGAGAGAGAGAGAGAGAGAGAGAGGAGAGAGAGGGAGAGAGAGAGAGAGAGAGAGAGAGAGATTACATGAATTGATCCTCAAAGGAGAATCATCGAGTCAGCCTCCAAATTTATAGTAAAACGATTTCCATACTGGTTGTCCTTGCGAGGGCACAAGATCAATTCGATCACAGTTACGACACTGATTTGTCTGTCTCGGGAGAAGAGTTTAAATTTTTAAGGTAATTACCTAAGTTTAAGGTAATTTTCATGGTTTCAAGGTAATTCTAAGGTAATTTCGGTTTTACTAGGTTAAAATTCAAGGTAATTGGAAAACGTTTTAGGGTAATCTAAGGTGAAAAGCAGCACTACTAAGTAGACAAGGGGGGGTAAGATTCACGTGAATCTATCTGGGCACAGATTCAATTCCCGTCTCGTGATGATGATGATGATGAGAGAGAGAGAGAGAGAGGAGAGAGAGAGAGGAGAGAGAGAGAGAGAGAGAGAGATGATATCTTGATTTTCACAATAGTGCACAAGATGCGTGGAATTCATATGTAACGTCCAGATTAAAAAAATAATCATGGTTTAATACACACACTGACGCATATGCGCACACCCGTATCTACACACACACACACCTTGCACACGCACACACACAAACACACTCACACACACACATATATATATATATATATATATATATATATATATATATATATATATATATATATAAATATATGCATATATAAATCTATATATATAGAAAGAGAGAAAGAGAGAGAGAGAGAGAGAGAGAGAGAGAGAGAGAGAGAGAGAGAGAGAGAGAGAGAGAGAGAGAGGAGAGAGAGGATATTTCAATTTTGACAATAGAGCAAGATATTCTCTCTCTCTCTCTCTCTCTCTCTCTCTCTCTCTCTCTCTCTCTCTCCTCTCTCTCTCTCTCTCTCTCTCTCTCTCTCATTATATATTATATATAACATAATGAGAGAGAGATCATTATATATTATATATAACATAATGAGAGAGAGAGAGAGAGAGAGAGAGAGAGAGAGAGAGAGAGAGAGAGAGAGAGAGAGAGAGAGAGAGAGAGAGATAATATCTTGATTTTCACAATAGTGCACAAGATACGAATCATATTCTGTGGCCTGCACCTCGGAAATCTAACTGATGCATTATATAAACAGCACTGAACCTCTTACTAATAAGACTCCAACTTACATTGATAACATAATTGTACAGGATTTGATTACAACGAAGCCTTTCACTGTAGTGAGGGTTTATTGAATTTTGTAATAATAATAATAAGAGAGAAAAAAAACGCGAGAAGTTACGTTTGAACATTTACAATATTGAAACGTCGATAACTTTCATCTTTCAAGATATTTTAAATGTTTTTTTTTTTTTTTTTCAACTGTTCAGCGTACCAACATCGTTCACGTATTCGTCGTAATCGTGACACTCCATATCATCATTATTATTATTATTATTATTATTATTATTATTATTATTATTATTATTATTATTATTATTATTATTATATATTATATAATTAGTATTATTTGCTAAGTTATATACCTAGTTGGAAAAGCAAAACGCTATAAGCCCAGTGGCCCTTACAGAGAAAATAACCCAGTGAGGATAGGAAACAAGGAAAAATAAATATTCTACGAACAGTAACAACCTTGAAATAGATATTCCCTATGTAAACTATAAAAACGATTGAGTGATAGTATGTATATCTGTAAGACATCTTTGTTTTTGGAGATGTTTATTCTAAAAACGATTTTGAACAATATTAAAATAACCAACCTATTTATGATTTAATAAATGTCTATATTAAAACGACCTCAAACAATATTAAAATCATTAACCTATTCAAACGAGTTTATTTTATAAACAGACGCGAGTGGAAGGACATGTCTGAGGCCTTTGCTCTGCAGTGACTGGTAACGCCTGATGATGAAGATGATGATGATGATGATGATGATTTTAAAAGTAGGTTATTAGATCTACATAATCATACCCTTATAAAGATTTTTAAGGTGACATATATTGATTTAAAGGCAATAAAACTTGGTCAATAAAGATTTATCCCCAAATGAAGGTGAAAACTGGATAAAGACCAAGAATAATAATAATAATGATAATAATAATAATAATATAATATTAATAATAATAATAATGATAATAATAACTAATGATATAATAATAATAATAATAATAATAATAATAATAATAATAATAATAATAATAATTATAATAATATAATGATAATAATAATAAAAACAGTAATAATAATAATAATAAATAATGATAATGATAATAATAATAATAATAATCATAATATAATAATAATACTAATAACAATAATAATAATAATAATAATAACAATAATAATAATAAAACAATAATAATAATACAATGATAATAATGATAGTAATAATAATATTATTATTATTATTAATAATAATAATATAATAATAATAATAATAATAATAATAATAATATAATAGTAATAATAATAATAATAAAAATAATAATAATAATGATAATAATAATAATAATAATAATAATAATCATAATAATAATAATAAATATGATCAAGAAAGGGTACAGTAAAGCAACTTTGATACTGCATACAGCGGGTAACAAAGGGTACACTGCAGTCGATACCTGCCTTCAGTATGAGTGACGGTGGTGATTGTAACAGTGATTACAAATTAAATAGAATAACAATAACGAATATCAGAATAAGAACAAAAACAGCATCAATAACTACTAAAATAACTCTCACCTTTCAGAGGGCCGTTGGACAGCTACCTACCTGGAATAAGAAAAGAAAAAAGATTAAATACAAAACGCATCATAAATAAAATACTATCAAAATCTGGGTAATTTTCTTTCAGCGGAAAGAAAATATGATTCGTATATCCCTCACTGATAGCAGATTTCGTTTTAATAAACATACATGACACTTCCCATGCAGTAGTACTCCTGAGAAAACAAAAATCAGCTCCACAAATTAGTTGGAGAAAGATACTAATAACAAAAAATGGGAGGAAAAAAAAAGGAATTAGGTGAAAGGAAAGAGAAAGTAATGAATTAGATGAGGCTTCTCATAATTATGTAATTTGTTACTTTCTAATTATCAGGTTTTGCCAGAGAAGACAAAAAAAAAAAGAAAAAAAAACTAGTACAGTGGTAACGAGTTTGCCTAGCATTTGCATGGCAGCAGATCGATCCCCAACTTGGACAGTGAGTTCAAGCTGTTTACTGGGGAGACCAATGCTGTAGTTGGGCACCACATTAGCGGGGGGGGGGGGGGGGGAAATAACAACAATAGTAAATAAATGAATAAAAATACTGAGACAGTTATGAAAATGGAAAGAGATTCTGCCATTTTATAATGAACTAAACCGTTAGAAGAAAATGACAATCTACCACGAATAAGTAAGCATTATTAAGTCAAATAAATAACAACGATAGTAATTAAATAAAATAATAAATAAAATGGAGGTGATTCTGAATATCCAGGTCACGACCAAAAAGTAAAAAGGTGAAAATGAATTTGCATGACTAATGAATCAGAGGTTTCATTCTCTGTAGAAGGTATGGGGGGGAAAAAGAAAAGGAGGAGGAGGAGGAGGAGAAAGAGAGGGAGGGAAAAGGGAGAAGGTGACTTTGAGGGTGGAGGGGGGGGGGTAGGACTGCGAAGGCAGCCATATTGTTGGCAAGACATCTAAGGATTGAGGTTATATGCTCTGTTCGAGGCCATGAAAGGGGGGGGGGAGATATAAAAGGGGGAGGGGGACAGGGAAAGGGGGGGGAGTGAGGGAGAGGGTAAAGAAATGGGGTGGAGCTTAGAAGGAGGGGTGGGGGGGGAGGGGGGCTGTTGGCTTTTTTGGATGGATAAAAACAGGCTGGGGGTGTCAAGGGGGGGGGGGGGACCAATTAAATGAGGTTTTGATTTTCGTGAACTAAGCAAAAAAAAAAAAAAAAAAAAAAAAAAAACTATTTCATATGTAACTAACTAGCTAACTAAATATACACACACACACACACACACACACACACACACATATATATATATATATATATATATATATATATATATATATATATATATATATATATATATATATATATATATATATATATATATATGCGTATGTTTCTATGAATGAGTGTGTTAAGATGTATATGTCACAATACGCAATTATATGCGTCCCATCAAAGATAACAACAATATTTAAGAGAGAGAGAGAGAGAGAGAGAGAGAGAGAGAGAGAGAGAGAGAGAGAGAGAGAGAGAGAGAGATAGAGAGAGAGAGATCTAATGCTTAATATCCTAGTCATTTCCAGAGTTCTGAAGGCGACCCTTGAAATGTGAATGTGTCTGGCTGGCCGCCATTGGCCCAACACCAGT
>NC_090727.1:156503343-156520843 GCF_036898095.1 Palaemon carinicauda
ATTCCTTGTGGTCTTCAAGACATTCTTGAAATGTGATATCAACCTAGTAATCTAAATTACATGATTTTTTTTTTTTTAAAGCAATTGGATATCAATAATTAAATGACGAAGACCTTGAGTCATGAAAATACTCTAGAAGAGGATGTTTTAACTATCCGTACAACCGGCAACAAAATCTCGTAAAGGGTTATCAATCAGTCTTGAAAGTCGAGACTAGCATGACGATAAGGTGACTGGATATTTGATATTGATGGATGCAGAATTTCTTATTTTGGGGTCAATTTTTCTCAAGTAGATGAAGCGGGTAGCAGAGTACACGGGCAGATTAATCTTCATCAGAAATTAAAAAAAAGTACAGTCGGACACAGGAATTCCTAGTACACCTCAATCTGAGGAAGTGGACTCAGCCAAACACTTACAGCGTGGTCAGTTCCTGTGTTTTACCCAGCCCTCCAACTCTCCCTATAGTATCTTTTGGGTACTTGTCGCAAAGTATTTGTGTGACATGCACTTCTTAGAAGCGAGGTGTGCCAGTCATTTCTGTGTTTAACTGATCACGCAGGTAATAGTTTGAAAGTATAATGATACGATAACGGTAAGACAAGAAAAGAGGTAAATCTGGTTTTCTTCCATATGGGTCTCAACAAACCAGGCTCATTCTCTTCAAGCAATAAAGAAATATCTTAAGGATAAAATCCTCCTTGTCTACAACCCTATGTTAGTCCATGGTAATGGTCACATTCAAAGACTTTCTATGATGGCATTTCTTAGAATATGTCTAAGTTACTTTGGGATGTTGTGCAGTACATAAAAATTATCCAGAGCAACAAGATTAAACCAAAGGCAAAGTGAAGCACTTACTACCGGTAACGACGATACCAAATTCAACACCATCTTGGCTGGAACCGCATAATTTCAGGGGATTACCAGGAATTTTATTGATGATAGCAAGAGTTAGACATATAAAGATCATTAATGCTATTAATGGCGTAAGGAGCGTCAACTATTTTGTCTATATGATTAGGGAATTCAAACCATAATACATTTATTGAAACCTAAAAAACCCACAAGCGGGATGAACCGTATCCTCAATAATCAGACAAGTATCTGCTCTAACATAAACCCTATCTAAAATACTCGATTGCATCCTCTCATTGAAGAACACTGTGATGTGTCTGAAATTGTCCAAGAGCATCCTTTATGTGCTAAGACACTATACCTTTTCCCCAATGTTTCTGTTGGGAGCCAAACTTATCTGTAAATCGTAAATCCAAAGATATTGTTCACTTGACACCAGATTCCTGTCACAAAAGGTTCACCAAGCTGCTGCAATTCTACCACAGCGCCCTTCCCTAAATGCAGCCATAGATAGTTGATCTATCAGCTGAATAAAGAAGAACAAAGGGACAATCATCAACATCCTGAATAAGTAGAAATAATCAACTTGTAATTTAGCTTCTTATGTGATATTTAGATTAAAATTAATGGTCAGCAATTGCTTTCTCGCCTTCTTAAGTTACATCTCATGTAAATGTGCACCTTTCCCATACATTCCATTCACTGTATCTTCCTCCACTAGAAAGTGCTCAGTTTTATGTAAAAAAAAATATATTGAACCTGTGCTTTCGGAAATAAGCTTCACAAATACCCTTTGGATAATTCCTTCATACTCTTCCCTAATGAGAATCATATTGCTCTTATCCAACTCAATGTCACATTAAAAAAAACATCTTTATAAAGATCTACTTCCCAATGAACGTCGTTTTACTTTTCATCGCTTTACAGAACAGAATGTGCTCTTTTATTTTTGCAACACCAATTCTGTCAGGCCAAAACCCTGGAACTTGACTCTATTGTCAGCATAATGTTGACAAGGGAGCCATAAAATAAAAGCAGAAAATGCTAAGGCAAACAGTTCAGTTTACTGAAGAAAGACTTACCCCAGAGAAGAAGGACCCTTGAACAAAATCGTTTTTTTCTAAGTTGGTCATGGATTCCCAACCCACGTCCACATCAATTTTGTCAGGCCAAAACCCTGGAACTTGACTCCATTGTCAGCATAATGTTGACAAGGGAGCCATAAAATAAAAGCAAGTTTCGAAAATGCTAGGGCAAACAGTACAGTTTACTGAAGAAGGACTTAACCCAGCGAAGAATGATCCTTGAACAAAATCGTTTTACGAAACAAGAGATGTGATGCATTCAAGATGACGACCATTATGCATGTTCTCAAAATACTACATCGAGTGGCCTCAATATAGCTGAACGAGGACTCAAAAAAATAGGAAGTAAGTGATCCAACTCCTTCGGTTACAGGTATTTCAGGTCATTGTCTATTTGGAAGACAGTTTGTCTAAGCAGAGACGAACAAATTATGCTCATACACGCAAAGTGAAGACTTATAAGGGATACCCCAGTAGCTAGGTCTTCATGGGAACATGTCAAAGGTCACTCTAATCCTTCCAAACAGCAACTATTAAACTGGGTCAATTCCTTTCTTTGGAGTTGCTTCTCCTCCAGGAGGTAACTGGAGAAGGTCTTGAACCTTCTTCACTTTGCTTAAAGTCAACCCAGTTTTGAAAACCAGGTTGAAAGACTTAAATTGAGTGTGAAATTAGTTACGAGACAATCAATCCTAGTTACCACGTTGCTGCAAAAGAATTTCCAAAGGTCTTCTTCATGTCGGCCTCTTCTTCAATATTCATTATTCTTCATACAAATGCATCCAAGTCAGGGTTGGGGAAGTCATTCAAAGGGGACCCATCCGTCCAGAAAATAGTTTTAAATGTTTAAAGGCCGCTCAAGAACGGCAGAGGTAAGGGACAGTGACAATGCCTTAACTAGTATGACAATGACCTACAGAATGACCCTAAATACAATGATCAGCGTCCAAGCATCCACTCCACCAAAGAGAGGACGAGGGAGGGGTCGGGCAATGGCTGCTGATGACTCAGCTGGTAGACATATAGGCTTTTCCAAAGCCTCATCCTTACCTCACAAGCATGGCGAGGTTGCAGACACTACAAGAAGCTATCGACCTTGAGTGAGTCTCGATCTCCCAGCTGGCAGACCACCAGGAAGGAACGTTCCAACAGGCCACCGCAACCCTCAGTTTGCAGTGTTGGAACTAATGACTTTCCACCAGTCTGTTCTCTCAGGAGAGGAGGATCTTCCTCAAGAACCCTCAGTGTAGTGAATCTCCTAATTACAAATCTTCTTCGAGACAGGGATTTGTTCCTTTCATCAAACCACCATATGTGATCTCTCAACACGGTAGAGGACACCCTGTCTAGCTTAGATTAGAGCTCCTTGCAACAGATCCTCGAGATTATCCCGGACCTCCATAGGACCTGTTTGCAACGAAGGAGAATCATAGGGTTGTGGTGGCCTATTACAAACGCCCCTGGCTGGTGATCTGCCCATAGTTTCTTTTAGTCCCTCCAACCTCAACATCCTTGTGAGCAATGGATGGGTGATCTGAGGGAGCCTACAGTATATGTCTACATGCTGAGTCATCAGCAGCTATTGCCAGGCCTAACCTGGTCCTAGCCTGGGTGGGAGAGGGGACTATGTCAGTCTCTAGGGTATTGTCACTGTCCCTTTAAATCTTTAAACCTTCCGCAGTTACATGTTTTAATACTTCACCTTAAGCAATAACTATTGCAACATCAAATTAAGTTTACAAAGAGAGAGAGAGAGAGAGAGAGAGAGAGAGAGAGAGAGAGAGAGAGAGAGAGAGAGAGAGAGAGAGAGAGATGGTAATCAAAAAATGATTTATTTATGCGAGGATTCTTTGACGTTCAGTGTCACACGTGCTTTCATTGAACACAAGTATACACTGTATACGAAAGGAGAGAGAGAGAGAGAGAGAGAGAGAGAGAGAGAGAGAGAGAGAGAGAGAGAGAGAGAGAGAGAGAGAGAGAAATTACACGTCACTCAAAGAACTTCTATAAGTAGTATCAGAAAGAGAAATCCAAGGGAATTGAACTGTATAAAATCCAAATGAAAGGATAATCAATAAAGTAGAAATGATAAATACAACAAACTCAAAAAAAAAAAAAAAAATAATCCAAAGATGAAGTGAAGAGAATAAAACCTGGTCGCCACAAAATAAGACAAACCAATACACAACGACCACATCAACTTTTCTGAAGTAATTGCTGACCAAATATGTGTTGTGCCGCCGAGTCACTGGTGTGAGCGTCTGACCTCTGACCCCGAGGGTCGTTTAACCGAGTCTCTTTTAGACAACCAACATCTTGCTCGCCTTTCAGGACCGCAATGGCGACAACAGAGCGAAATCACTGTGCCAAGCTTCGGGCTAGAATACTTTACATAGTTTATGAGAGAGAGAGAGAGAGAGAGAGAGAGAGAGAGAGAGAGAGAGAGAGAGAGAGAGAGAGAGAGAGAGAGAGAGTAGCAAATGTTTTTACAACTTAAAATGCAAGAGGTAGTAGACATGGATAGAAAAAACATCTGTTCCCTAACTCATATTGTAAGTAAATATAACTTCTTTGAGATCTAACATAAATCAACATGCACAAATGAGAGAGAGAGAGAGAGAGAGAGAGAGAGAGAGAGAGAGAGAGAGAGAGAGAGAGAGAGAGAGAGAGAGAGAGAGAGAATAAATGACCTAGCCAAAGCAATTAACCAGACTGTCTATACCCTTTGGCAATGTTTAACAACTAGAGGTATTTTGGGCAATATGGTCTAGAGTGGCTCCAAGTGCACTGAGAGTAAGGGAGCTGTGGACACCTTGCCATTTTTTCCTATAAGAAACTTGATGATCATGTCACATAAGTATTGATAAAGGTAAAACATTCCATTTTCAAAGTAAAGTAACAGGGTAAGCCAAAATGTTTAAATTATCGGGGAAAAAATAACTGTATTTAATTAGAATGTACTAGAAGAGCACTCTGTAGAACATGGTTTCGCCAAACCAAGCAGTCACATTTTGCTCTTAACTCCATTGCGTACTTGTACATCGAAGTACTTTATTCTAAGTGTAATGGATTTGTTCTTGGGTCATACCCCACATGTCCACCTAGTTTTGTTAAAATTGGTTGTGTAGATTTGGCGTAATTTTTTCCACAAACACGAAATAAACAAAACATATACCACTTACTTAACATTGCGATTACTTTGAAAGTACTGCTGCGTACTTGTATTTTGATGAACTTTATCCAAAAAGTTACTGATTCATCTTTAGGTCATAACTAACAAGACTACCAAGTTTGGCTAAAATCAGTACTCTAGTTTTTGTGCAAAATTCCTCCCAAACAAAGAAATAAATAAATAAACTACCAAACAAGAAAAAGACAAGGTGAACACATACCCTTTGCAAAATCTTCGATTTTGGCGAATGTAATTACCATCTGACTCCGGGTAACGTTTCAGATGAAGAAAAAAGTTTCAGATGAAGATAAGTTTCAGATGAAGAAAAACGTTTCAGATGAAGGAAAAAAGTTTCAGATGAAGAAAAAGCGTTTCAGATGAAGATAAGTTTCAGAAGAAGAAAAACGTTTCAGATGAAGGAAAAAAGTTTCAGATGAAGAAAAAACGTTTCAGATGAAGAAAAAGTTTCATATGAAGGAAAAAAGTTTTAGAAGAAGAAAAAAGGTTTCAGATGAAATAGAAAGTTTCAGATGAAGAAAAAAGTTTCAGATGAAGAAAAAAGTTTCAGATGAAGAAAAAGCGTTTCAGATGAAGATAAGTTTCAGATGAAGAAAAACGTTTCAGATGAAGGAAAAAAGTTTCAGATGAAGAAAAAACGTTTCAGATGAAGAAAAAGTTTCATATGAAGGAAAAAAGTTTTAGAAGAAGAAAAAAGGTTTCAGATGAAATAGAAAGTTTCAGATGAAGAAAAAAGTTTCAGATGAAGAAAAAAAGTTTCAAATGAAGAAAAAAAATTTCAGATGAAGAAAAAAAGTTTCAGATGAAGAAAAAAGTTTCAAATGAAGAAAAAAAGTTTCAGATGAAGAAAAAAGTTTCAGATGAAAAAAGTTTCAGACGAAGAAAAAAAGGTTTCATATGGAAAACAAAGGTGACGGAAAGAAAAAACTAAACTTTTTCAGAAAAAAAAACAAGTTTTTTTTTTAATACACAAATCACATATATCGTGTGAAGTCTTTGATAATAATAATTTAATTATCAAAAGTTCAATGCCACATTCACTGCAAGTATACTGATTTTGGTTAAATTCTTCTTTTTCCAGTTATTATCATTATTATTATTATTATTATTATTATTATTATTATTATTATTATTATTATTATTATTATTATTATTATTATTATTATTTCTTATTCCCAGAAATCTAATTTACAGGTTTCGTATCAACATGGGTTCAAGTTTATCAAAGATGATAAATAGCAACTCTGTTGATAAATAACTATTTATGGAGAGTTAACGGAACAGTTATCAATAAGGTTAGCACTAGGGAATGAAATATGAGGTTAAAAACTCCACTCTAGTTCTTTACAAACAACTAAATTTATTCTTCTCGTAAGCTTTTATTAAAAGACACGATATGAGTTCTAAGGTGCGCAGGTAAGGAGCTCCCATCTGTTCAATAATGAACGCTAGACTGGGGTTCGAGACCCTCTCAAACTCGTTAGTTTCTTTGATCGCTGCAGCCTCACCATCATTGTGATCTAAGGATGGGGGTTTTGGGGGAGCCTATAAGTATATCTGCTCAGTCATCATCAGCCATTGCCTGGCCCTCCTTGGTCCTAGCTTGGGTGGAGAGGGGCTTGGGCGCTGATCATATGCATATATGGTCAGTCTCTAGGACATTGTCTTGTTCGATAGATCAGTGTCACTGTCCCTTGCCTCTGCCATTCACGAACGACCTTGAATAGATGATTGCGAGCAATAAACTACATCAAATGCAGCCGTTTCTACTCCACTACAGGACAAAGGCCTCAGTTATGCCAATTCATGTCTGGGGTTTGGGCACTTTCATCACCACGTTAACCAGTGCGGATTGGTGATAGCAAACCAATCTAGTATGGATGGCCCGGAACAGCACAGCTTTGCTGAACATGGTGGTACACAAATCCTTTCACTACGTTATATATATATATATATATATATATATATATATATATATATATATATATATATATATATATATATATATATATATATATATCTTTACGAGTACACTCATCTCTCCCCGTCCCTCGAGTAGGAGAGAAATAATACATATCTAACTAAATATTTCTCCGTCTTTTTTGACGGATCCCGTACTCAATTATAGAGATACTTACCGATTCAGATATGGAAAAGACGAAAGCAGCAGTTACTACTGTCAATTGTATTTCTGGAGCTAAACTGTTCGAGGCGAATCATTATATAGATGAATATACGTTCTTAAGACACGTTCTTAAGACAGTTGGTGTTTGCCCAAGACACGAGACCGAAATTAAAAGAAGGATAAGAAAGGGATGGAGAGCATTTGGTAAACAAAATGAAATTGTGAAAATTAAAATACCACTTTCTCTGAAAATAAAAGTATTTAATCAAATGGTTCTACCAGTTTTAACTTATGAATCAGAAACTAGGAGCCTTACTAAAGTCTTAGTACATAAGCTAGTTACATCTCAAGGAGCTATGGAAAGAATAATGATGGGAATAACACTAAGACACACGAAAAGAGCAACACGCATACGATACGAGAGCAAAGTAAATTAGAGGATATCCTATAAAAAAAAGAAAAAAAAAGACATGGGCATGACAGATGATACAAGGACAAGATGAGTAACAGAATGGGTCCCTATAAATTGCAAAAGAAGCAGGGGAAGGAAGAGTAGATGGATTGACGAACTTAAAAAGAGATGCAGGTATAAATTGGAATAAAAAGACCATTAACAGAAGCGAGAGGAAGGACATGTCTGAGGACTTTGTTCTTCAGTGGATTAGTAACGGATGATGATGATGAAATCTATATATATATATATATATATATATATATATATATATATATATATATATATATATATATACAGTATATATATATATACATATACAGTATATACAATATATACATATATATATACAGTATATATATATATATATATATATATATATATATATATATATATATACAGTATATATATACAGTTTATACAGTATATATATAGTATATATATATATATATATATATATAGTATATATATATGTATATATATATACATATATATATGTATATATATATATATATATATATTCAGTGGACTAGTAACGGCTGATGATGATGATGATATATATATATATATATATAGAGAGAGAGAGAGAGAGAGAGAGAGAGAGAGAGAGAGAGAGAGAGAGAGAGAGAGAGAGAGTTATAAAAAGTGTTGCAAACTGCATAAAACCCGGCCTGTTATACCTGGCAGAAATCGCAAACCAGGTGCCTCTTTGACAGACGAACTGAAGAACTGTCAGCACACCGCTGATCATAATTTCATGTTATACACTTGGGGAAATTTCTTAAAGGGGTCAGACATGTTAGATTGATAGAATAGTCAATTGAGAGAGAGAGAGAGAGAGAGAGAGAGAGAGAGAGAGAGAGAGAGAGAGAGATTTAATTCCTAGTCCAAACTTTGATGGCAAAATATATATTCAGATCGCATCTAAGACACAACTTTCGTTAATTACTGACTAAATCACATGTGTTCATAACTTTATAGATATATACAAAAGATTTTTTTGGGTCTTTATATACATAACAAAAATCCACGAAATTGTTTTTGAATTAAAATGTCTATTGTCAGAATTTTAACTTTGCAGTCAATATTTTTATGTTGAATAGATTCATAGCTTTTATATGCCAGATATATTAAAAAGATAAATGGGAAAGGACATACGTAGTTATATCATCATCATCATCATCATCATCATCATCATCATCATTTCCTACTCCTATTGAAGCATTTGCAAAATTGAACGTACACTCACAAAAATATTCACTCAAGGTCTGTTACCTATGCTTTTGAGTGGGGATACTTTAACGTGGCGAAGATAGCCTACGTTTGTTGTCACGAACAGCAAAGCTGTACCAGCTAAGGCCACCCATACTAAGTTGGTTTGCTGTGAGCGATCAGACAAAAATCTCCCACAATCCCCACTGGAAAGTGTGGTGATGAAACTGGCTAAACCCCAAACATGAATAAAGACATGTTTAAATGTTCAAAGGCCGCTCATGAATGGCACAGGCAAGGAATAGTGACATTGCCCTAGCAAAGCAGGACAACGCCCTAGAGACTGACCATATATCATATGATCAGCGCCCAAGCCGCATCTCCCACCAAGCTAGGACCAGAGACAGCCAGGCAATAGCTGCTGATGATTCAGCAGGTAGACCTATAGGCTCCCCCAAACCTCCCATCCTCAGCTCACAAGGATGGTAAGTTTGCAGACACTAAAGGAACTAACGAGTCTGAGTTGGACTCGAACCCCCGTCTGGCGAACACCCGACAGAGACGTTACCTATCAGGCTGCAGTGGACTACAAACAGCTGCATTTGTTTTTGTTGTTGTTGTTGTTGTTGTTGGCTGACACGGCCAGTTCCTAAACATGAAAAATATTCTTAATGTTGCATTTTAGTGCACTCATCAAGAGAACAGCAGTTTTAACATATTTCGATTTACTTGTTTTGACGTTATCTATTTCAAAAATAACGACCTGTATTTTTGTACCTGATAATGCTCTTTGTTTCGAGATATACTATTCTTTACTGTACTCATATAAATACCTATCAAATGTACCATCATCTCCTCCTACGCCTATTTGCGTAAAGGACCTCGGTTAGATTTCGCCAGTCATCTCTATCAAGAGCTTTTAATTCAATAATTCTCCATTCATCATCTCCTACTTCACGCATCATAGTCCTCAGACATGTAGGTCTGGGTCTTCCAATTCTTCTAGTGCCTAAACGTTTGGTGAACTAATCTCTATTGGGGTGTGCGAAGACCATGCCCAAACCATCTCCATCTACCCCTCATCATGATCTCATCCACATATGGCACTCGAGTAAGCTCTCTTATAGTTTCATATCTAATCCTGTCCTGCCATTCAACTCCCAATATCCTTCTGAGGGCTTTATTCTCAAATCTACTAAATCTATTGGAGATTGTTTCATTGTCATACCATGACTCAAATGTACACGTACATAATTTCTACAATTCCACGTTTTTATATCCCTTGAATTCCTCCTTACAAAACACTACAAAGCTTCAATGTACAATTCAGTGCAGAATGCAGTAACCCATTCCCTAAAAACCCCAATTAAAAAAAAAAATAAGTATAGAAAAAGTTGCTTTAATTACCAGCATTTATCATCTTTAAAATCAATCCCTCCACACCCACTACATACCACTTCCTCTTTTCTTAAAGGTGTCCCTCATACCCCCTAGCACCCCCCAGGTGCCCAGCCATCCCCTCCAGGGGGTGCTGATCCCCTCTAACCCGAATGCAGTAGTAGCCAGTGTTGCCAGATAGGAAAAGTCTAAAAATCCCCAAAACTCATGACAAAATATCCCCAAAACAACCTAAAAAATCTCCACTTCAACAATTATATTTTCTGATCATGTAGGCTTTACTAATATAGAAATAACTCCTTATACTTCATATAAGTGAAAGTAAATTAATAGCAGCAATATAAAGGTTTACTCATCTTCGTTTCTCCTTCGTAGAAATTTGTACAGATTATCCCCACAGACACCAGAAGAAAAAAAAAACCCAAATTTAGGGATAAATCCCCAGATCTGGCAACACTTATGGCTCGTTGTCGGCGCCTCTACCGATTGAAAAGAGCGGTTGAAGTCAGCACGACTTCTTCAGCTCGGGTCGATTTTCGGCCAATTTAAGAGCAAATAAAAACAGGAGATCTTTTTATTGCATGAGTCTTCTGGGGATGTTAAGCTGGAATTAGCAAATAGATTTCTTATCAGGTAGGTGGTTAAGAGGTTTAATTAATGACTCGAAAAGCCACCCGGCGCATGCAAGTTACCTGGCTGCTTCTCTTCCGAACACCACCCATCCGCCCATTCACGCCCAACAAACAAACTTACTATCACTGCAGCCTCTGTGAAATGCAATGCATCGGAAACATAAGAGTTAATACTAAGAACTGCTATCAATTAATTTTAACACCAATGCGCCTGCATAAAATAAGAAATCAGTGTGCAGATTTTCAGTAAAGTTTTGTCCATTTTAGATATTCTCATATTTCTGAAGAGGCGCTGAACGCATCATACTACAAGATCATTTTCTCGTACAAGTGGCTACACATGCATGTTCGATATCATTGATATTATTATCATTATTATTAGTATTACTAGCGAAGCTACAACCCTAGTTGGAAAAGCAGGATGCTATAAGCCCAAGGGCTCCGACAGGGAAAATAGCCCAGTGAGGAAAGGAAATAAGAAAATTAACTACATGAGAAGTACTAACCAATCAAAATAAAGTATTTTAATAACAGTAACATTAAAATACATCTTTCTTATACCGTATACACTATAAAAACTTCATAAAAAATAAGAGGAAGAGAAATAAGATAGAGTAGTGTGCCCGAGTGTACCCTCAAGCAAGAGAACTCTACCGCATGGCAACGGAAGACCATATGGTGCCGAGGCTAGGGCACTATCCAAGAATAGAAAACAATGGTCTGATTTTGGTGTGTCCTTCTCCTACAAGAATGAATGAAGGATTTGAAGTTCTCTGGCATCCTGACATCGATCCTCCTAGAAGAGCTGTTTACCATAGCTAAAGAGTCTCTTCTACCCTTACCAAGAGGAAAGTAGCCACTGAACAGAAGACATTAAGAAAACTCACATAGATATATATTAAGAACAAAAATATGGGAACAATACCAACCAAAAACTCAAGTGTATGATGAACAGCAGATATAAGAAAAGCAAATATATTAAATAAAAACCAAAGTGTATAACATTGTCTTCATAATAAACATATATACGGATACGACTAAAATGTTATGATGAATTGTTTCAAAGAAAATCGATATAAAACAAATTTGCTTGAAAATATAAACAATTATAAACGTTTGGAAATTATAATACATTACTGTTTTCGTTATTTGATATGAATGACACCTGGCTATAATTTCATAATTACTTCCCTAAAGAAATAAGGAAATAAGGAAACGGGAATAATTTCTTCATAGAAATCATAAAACAACGAAAAATTCTCAAAAAACATCAAAAAAGTTTTTCCGCAATAAACATCATAATCAAATATATATAAGAATGTTATTCTGATTTGAATTTATTCACAAAATTTATCATTACCTCCGCCAACGGAGTTGTGAGGTGGTTGTTTTTACCCCCCTGTTTGTCTGTTTGTGAAAAATTTCATGGCCACAATTGTACTCATAGAGTGGTGAAACTTTCAGGGATTTATTGTTATGTTGAGACGTGGAAGTGATTCAATTTTGAAATTCACAGGTCAAAGGTCAAGGTCAAGGTCGAGCAAAAGATCGACCGAATTAACCGTTACCTTAACTCCAAGTGGCCTCACGTTCTAAACTGATTCTGGAAAGGCAAGCTGATTTCGAGAAATAAGCTGCCGTGACGGAGGTCAGCACTTGGAGAGGTTTTCTAGTTTGCAACAGGATTTGTTAAGAAAATGACATGCCTTTAAATTGCCACTTATACATTTTGCAAAAATAAAAAAAAAATAAAAAAAAAAAATAAAAAAATCTACTACTGGAATAGCTAAAAAATATTCATGCATATATATTCACTCGTTTGGGGTAGATAAAATATGGTAAAACAATAAATAACTTTAACAGCGTTTAAAATGCCATATATGTCGGAGACTTGCACCCTATGAGTCAGAGTTCAAAGCCCACTCAGGTGGGATAGAATCTATTGAAACAGCTCTACCACTCTTATGAAAGAGGTGTGCCATTCATAGCTTATCATAGAGGCGGTGGAGCTGTGGGCCAGGAATTATTATTATTATTATTATTATTATTATTATTATTATTATTATTATTATTATTATTATTATTATTATTATTATTAATTAGCGTGGATTTTCCTACAATCAAATATGAACCCAGTTTGAAGTCTTTGTAACAACGATGTCCAAACTTATGGCTGATTACGTGAATTGGACATTTTGCTTGACCGTGACCTTGACCTTTGACCTTGACCTTCCAAAATTTAATCATTACCAACCTTTTTACATAACAGTTAAACCCTGCAAGTTTCATAACTCTACGATTAAAACTGTGGCGAAGAAGCTGTATAGAAACAAACACAAACAGGGGCGAAAACATAACCTCCTTCCAGCTTCGTTGGTGGAGGGAATAAAGAATCACTGCAAATATTCTTAATTTTCTGGCCTTTGAAATCTATTGAATATTTTGTTTTGAATAAGTTTTCTTTTTGAAAATTTGATTACGATAAGATCTCTTAGTAATTTTCTATTAAAATATTCTCATTTACATTATATTCTCTCATCTATAAATGGCGTTACAAGCCACTGGGACTTAAAGAAAGTCAAATTGTCAACAAGGGAATTGATCTCTAATCTTAGGTAGTGACATAGCCTCTGTACCATGGTCTTCCACTGGAGTGAATTAGAGTTCCCTTGCTTGAGGGTACACTCAGCCTCTGTACCATGGTCTTCCACTGTCATGGATTAGAGTTCCCTTGCTTGAGGGTACACTAGGGCACACTATACTATTTTATTTCTCTTCCTCTTGTTTTGTTAAAGTTTTTTATAGTTTATATAGGAGATATTTATTTGGATGTTACTCTTCTTAAGATATTGTATTTTTCTTGCTTCCTTTCCTCACTGGGCTATTTTCCCTGTTGGAGCCCCTGGGCTTATTTCATCCTGTTTTTCCAACATTGGTTGTAGCTTAGCAAGTAATCATAATAGTAATAATAATAATATAAACATAGAATTTTCATCATTTTGAGAAAAGGTATTGAACATAATTGAAGGCAAGAACTACCACTCCCCCACTAAGCTATTTGGGTAACATTGCCAATTCGCCAACACAGACATAAAGAACCACTTTCTTATATAAAGTAAAGTTATGAGAGAGAGAGAGAGAGAGAGAGAGAGAGAGAGAGAGAGAGAGAGAGAGAGAGAGAGAGAGAGAGAGAATTCCTAATTAGATCTTACAAACCTGTTACTACAATAACTCCTGAAGGATATTTCATTCAAACGCACACACACACACACACACACACACACACATATATATATATATATATATATATATATATATATATATATATATATACATACATATATATATATATATATATATATATATATATATATATATATATATATATATATATATATATATATATAGTAATTCTATAAAAACCCGAAAATACTTATTAGAAAGTATGCGAAATTATATATTGTCAGATTAAAAAAATCAATTTATACATAAAAGAAAAAAATGTAATGAGAAAATTACAGACATATGTTATCGTAATCAAATTCTAAAAAATGAAAACTTATTCAATATAAAATATTCAATATATATCTCTGCCATCGAAGTAGGAAGGAAGTTATGTTTTCGCCCCTGGTTGTGTGTTTGTTTGTGAACAGCTTCCTGGCCACAGTTATAATCGTAGAGTAATGAAACTTGTAAGGATTAACTGTTATGTGAAAGGTTGAAAATGATTAAATTTTGGGAAGTAAAGGTCAAGGTCACGGCCACAGTCAAGTAAAATGTCTAATTCACGTATCCAGCCATAAGTTTGGACATTGTTGTCATAAAGACTTCAAACTTAGTTCATATTTCAGTGTACGAAAATCCACGCCAATTAATACATGTTAAGGTTAAAGGTCAAGGTCGAGAAATGAGCTGCCGCGGTGGAGGTCTGCGCTCTACTGAGTGCCCCTCTAGTTAATATTGCACAAAGGAACAGAATCTCAATCATTCTCCGATAGCAAACCACTTCTCCTCCTTATTCTTACATTCATCTTCTCACACTTAATTTAAAAATCAATTATTTTGGCATTCAACAAGGTGGATATCTGGGGCATTTTTTGTCTATTTCAAAAGTGACCTGATTATAGGCATTAAATAGATCGCAGAGAGAGAGAGAGAGAGAGGAGAGAGAGAGAGAGAGAGAGAGAGAGAGAGAGAGAGAGAGAGAGAGCGCATATGGGTAGTAATGGGCTCTCTTGGCTACAAATAAATAGAAAAAAATATAGAAAATGTTGTAGACTTCAGAGAGAGAGAGAGAGAGAGAGAGAGAGAGAGAGAGAGAGAGAGGAGAGAGAGAGAGACTTGAATGCTCACCATCTGGTAAGTGAGACTCGTAAGTACAAAAAAAAAAAAAAAAAAAAAAAAAAAAAAAAAAAAAAAAAAAACTGCTGATTACAAACAGTGCTATAAATCCACCCCAAGTATATGTATAGCCCCAAAATGGATTAGATTTCCGTCTATAAAAAAACAATAAAAAAAGGGTCCTGTTGCAGAAGGATGTTCCTAAAACTTATTCAATCTGGGACATTGAGGGTTGGAGAGAGAGAGAGAGAGAGAGAGAGAGAGAGAGAGAGAGAGAGAGAGAGAGAGAGAGAGAGAGAGAGAGAGAGAGAGAGTTGCGTGCGTGGGTGCGGCTCGCGTGTAATGTGCGTGTGAGTGGCAGGTGAAGGTTTGGGTTGATTGCTAGCATTAGAAACTTCAGATTCCTTCGCCCACTTAACCCCGGGGCTAGCCAGTTTAACCTCTGCCCCTACTCGCTAACCTTTAACAGCCTCTATGAAAACGCGGCATCTATGAATTATTATTTCTGATATTTATTGCTTTAGCGGATTTCGAATGCCAAACTTATAGCACTGAAAGAAATAAACATCTGTTTGAGGCTCGAGGTGAGGATGGTAGGTTCATCCGTGCCAAGATTCTCGGAAATGATGTGTCGTACAATAATTGTGGTATTTTTAAATTTATTTCAGAAGCAGGTCTTCTGAAAGCTATCTGTTATATGGATGTTTTTGCTATTTTGGTTTTAAACTGAATTACCATTTATTTATTTATCTATTTATAACAAATAATATCGGCGTCAATGACCTTAGATGTCAGTATGCCAGCTAACATAATCAATCAATCAATCAATTAATTCATTACAGTGTCAATGACCTTAGATGTCAGTAGGCCTATGCCAGATAACATAATCAATCAATCAATCAATTAACTCATTACAGTTCCATCTTGTATTTTAATGACCCAACAGAAATGTTTAGGATAATATAATGGCAAAGGGATATGGACCCGAAAATCTTGACTTTTATAATGATGTCTAGTCCAAGAGCAATCTGAGGAGCGGATTAATAAGACGAATTCATTGATAGACTTAAAAGTTATGAAGGTTTAAAGCCCGCTCGGGAATGGCAGAATCAAGGGACAGTGACATTGCCCTATCAAGCAGGACAATGCCATAGAGACTGACCATATATACGTATGATCAGCGCCCAAGACTCCTCTCCAACCAAGCTAGGACCGAGGAGGGTCAGGCAATGGATGCTGATGACTCAGCATATAGAGTCGTCATTAGCTCACAAGGATGGTGAGGTTACAGCGACCAAAAGAACTAACGAGTTTGAGCGGGACTCAAATATCTAGACCGGGTGATTTCATTTAAGAACTTGAAGTTTTAAAGGTTTAAAAGCCACTCACGAATGGCAGAGGCAAGGCACAATGACAGTGTCCTACCAACCAGGACAATGCCATAGAGACAGACCATATATACATATGATCAGTGCCCAAGACCCTTCTCTACCCAAGTTAGTACCAAGGAGGGCCAAACAATGACTGCTGATGACTCAGCATATAGACCTATAGGCTCCTCCAAACTTCCCATCCTTAGCTCACAACGATGTTAAGGCTAGGCTCTCCCAAAACCAACCATCCATGGTGAGGCTGCAGCGACCAAAGAAACTAAAGAGTTTCAGCATGACTCGAACCCCAGTCTGGCATTCACCAGTCAAGGGCTCGGATCGGCTGCATTTGCTGTTGTTAATGTTATATACCTAATAAACTCGGATACACTCACACACGAACAACGATGAATGAAATTCAATTAATTCTAAGACTGGAAGACACCTTTCAAAGTGTGGAGGAATTGTTCGTTCTTTATTCATATGTATATGACATAAAACTAATTATTTATTTATCTCACGAGACGAGTGGTAGGTAACATATACATAAAATCAATTGAGAGAGGAGAGAGAGAGAGAGAGAGAGAGAGAGAGAGAGAGAGAGAGAGAGAGAGAGAGAGAGAGAGAATGTTTTCCCTTTACGTAGCACAACTCGTCAGATGAACATTCAAAATCCTAATTCTCAGAAGGAAACGTCAACATCTTTCGCCAGATGGCAGCACTCACATAAAGTGTACATTCTTATCGACCAGCTGACGATCGTCCCTTACAGTCATTCGAGATAAGGAATCTCTTGAGGAAAAATTATAACGTCCTGCTGAGAGGTAGTTATCAAAAA
>NC_090727.1:156525843-156536179 GCF_036898095.1 Palaemon carinicauda
TCCTCACTGGGCTATTTTCCCTGTTGGAGCCCCTGCTTTTCCAACTATGGTTATAGCTTAGCAGTTAATAATAATATATAATCAGACGCGCTGTTTATCATATAGGTGAGATGCTCACCTTTTGACAACAACACCAATATTACAGACAGCATCAGAATAGAATTATCATCATCATCTGAACTCGCACTGTCTCTCTCTCTGTCTCTTTGACAACCCTAGACTTTCCTCCTCAGAACGCCTCAGGTTTAAATAGTCTCTCATTGAGACCTTTCTCGAAATCACTACTTCCATGACAAGCAGCCTAAAAGGAAGGTGTCAACACTATATAGAAAAAAAAAGCAGGAACCAATGATATAAAAAGAAGAAATGAGAAGAGAGGAACTATTCAATTCTCCGCTTCCCCACCCATTCTGGCCTGGTCAGTCGCAAAGCGAGGACATAGCGGCCCGGGGTTACGAACTACCCCTGGAGACGCACAATGGCGGTAGGCATCGCAAAGAGATAATGACTACAAATTGTAGGTCGCTGTCTTCTTATTGATTGGTTATCGCTGATAACGACGAAAAACCTAAAACGAACAATAGGCTCGCTCGCTGGTCCTTGAGCGTTTGTGAAACTTGGGAGAAAAGAGTTGTATGGGAGAGGATAAAGAAATATAAAATATTCTTCAACAGACGATGACTTGTTTCGTAGATCTATAGGGGTTCTATAACTTGAGGGAATAAGTAGGAGCTTTTGGATCGACAACAACAACAATAATAATAATAATAATAATAATAATAATAATAATAATAATAATAATAATAATAATAATAATAATCATTGTTTTTATAATAACAACAACAATAATAATAATATTAATAATAAATAATAATAATAATAATAATAATAATAATCATTGTTTTTATAATAACAATAATAATAATAATCATTGGTTTAATAATAATAATAATAATAACAATAATAACAATAATAATTGGTTTTATAATAGTAATAAAAATAATAACAACAATAATAATCATTGTTTTACAATAATAATAATAATAATAATAATAATAATAATAATAATCACTGGTTTTTAATACGATGGCATGGCGAGTTCTATATGGATAAGCCTGCTGTGTGTTTTTAATTATTAATATATAAATGTAGTTATTAAACCTGTCCGTCAATTCCTTCCTGAAAGAACGTTTTTTTTTTTTTTCAGTTACTCATAAATCCGATTATTATTGCTAATACAATGGGAAGAAAAGAAAGCATCTATGGCTGTTATAAAGAGAAAAGATATATGCAGTGTTCACTACATCCGCTCGAAGTCTGTTCCATATATTTGCTATTTTGTGTTGTCAAGAAATTACCACAATAAGTATTGTTGTATCATTTTTCAACTCCAGTTCATATCCGTTACCTCTGGGCTGATTTGAGAGAGAGAGAGAGAGAAAGAGAGAGAGAGAGAGAGAGAGAGAGAGAGAGAGAGAGAGAGAGAGCGAGAGAGAGAGAGAGAGTTTAAAAAAATCCTCTATTTCAGCACAGTTATCTTTAATATGAGTGGTGTTTTATCCTTTTTTTTATAACACGTTTTTATCCGTTAACACAGGACTGAATTGAGAGAGAGAGAGAGAGAGAGAGGAGAGAGAGAGAGAGAGAGAGAGAGAGAGAGAGAGAGAGAGTCATTATTGGTATTATAACTATTACTATTACTATTACTTATTATTATTATTATTATTATTATTATTATTATTATTATTATTATTATTATTATTATTAGCTAAGCTACAACCCAAGTTGGAAAAGCACGATGGTATAGCATATGCACAAGGGCTCTAACATGAATAAATAACCCACTGTGGAAAGGAAATAAAGAAATAAATAAACTACAAGAGAAGTATTGAACAATCCAAATAGCATATTTTAAGAACAATAACAACATTAAAATACATCTTTCATCAATAAACTATAAAAAGGGACTTATGTCACCCTGTTAAACATCAAAACAATCGCGGAAATTTGAACGGTCAAAAATATAATATGAGAAGACCGTATGTAAATCATTCAAATCACCTGACACCTATTGTGAACGTATAGGTAGTAGGTTGGCGTGGGCACCAGCCACCCGTTGGGATACTACCACTAGAGAGTTATGGGGTCTTTTGACTGGCCTGACAGTACTACATTGGATCCTTCTCTCTGGCTACGGTTAATTTTCTTTTGCTACTCACAAACACACACACACACACACACAGAATAGGATGGCCTATTCTTTACATATTCTCCTCTGCCTCATATACCTGACAACAATGAGATTACCAAACAATTCTTACTGCACTGTAATTGTTCAGTGGCCACTTTCCACTAGGTAAGGGTAGAAGAGACTCTTTTCTATGGTGAGCAGCTCTTCTAGGAGAAGAACTCTCCAAAATCAAACCATTGTTCTCTAATCTTGGGTAGAGCCATAGCCTCTGTACCATGGTCTTCCACTGTCTTGGCTAGAGTTCTCTTGCTTGAGGGTACACTCGGGCACGCTATTGTATATAATTTCTCTTCCTCTTCTTTTGTTAAAGTATTTATAGTTTATATAGGATTTGCTTATTTTAATGTTATAACTGTCCTTAAAATATTTTATTTTTCCCTGTTTCCTTTCCTCACTGGGCTATTTTCCCTTTTGGGGCCCCTGGCCTTATAGAATTCTGCTTTTCCAACTAGGGTTGTAGCTTAGCAATTAACAATAATAATAATAATAATAATAATAATAATAATATAACATGACTTATTATCAATAAGAAATTTGATATGATTATCCATGCTGAATAATCCCAAAATCCCCTTTAAACTTTCAAGCAAACTTCTAGAGCCCCAATTTGGAAATAAAAACAATGGTAGCCCTCGCTCAAACTCGTTAGTGCCTTTGGTCGTTGCAAGCTCATCATCCCTGTGACCTAAGGATGGAGTGTTTGAGGGAAGCCTATAGTTCCACCTGCTGAGTCATCAGCAGCCATTGTCTGGCCCTTCCTTAGTTGGGTGCAAAGGAGGCTTGGGCGCTGATCATGTGTACATATGGTTAGTCCCTGCGGCATTGTCTTGCTTGATAGGGCAATGTCACTGTCCCTCGCCTCTGCCATTCATGAGTTGTCTTTAAAGCCTTTGAGATATATACCATGTTATACTGAAGATGCTATCAACCTCTAATGATATACAGGAAAGGAGGATAGATGAATTTACACATCCCCAAAATAATAATAATAATAATAATAATAATAACAATAATAATAATAATAAAATAATGAAATCCACAGATCAGAATGACGAACAGAGATTAAGAAAGTATGATGGAATTTTCAAAGTTAAGAAGGTTTGCTCGAGAGCATTCCAAGGAAAGTAAATCATACATGAGTATGTGGAAAGTCATGGCAAAAAGTGGTCCAACCCAGAATAAGGCGATTAATTAACGTTTAATGGCAGGACATGATTAGAAACGAAACTATAAGAGAGATTACTCGAGTGCCATATGTGGACGAGATCATGATGAGGGGTAGATGGAGAGGGTTTGGACATGCTCTTCGCACTCACCCGAGAGAGATTAGTTCACCAAACGTTCAGCTGGGCTCCACATGGCACTACAAGAATTTGGAGATCTAGGTCTACATGGCTGAGGACTACGAAGCGTGAAGTAAGAGATAATGAATGGAGAGGTATTGAATTAAAAGCTCAAGATAGATGACTGGCGAAACCTAACCAAGGCCCTTTGCTTCTATAGGCGTAGGAGATGATGATGAAATAACTCAGGAGAGAATTTCGTATAAATATCTTATTTGCAATCACGTCCGCTCTCCTCCAAATTTCAGTTAGGTGGGAGTGGCAGTGGTCATACCCAGGCCTAGTGAGAGGGGGTAGGTATGCGTGTGTGCACATCAATCTAAATATTCAACCTTCATTTTGGAAGAGTCCCGTAAACATTGTATATATATATATATATATATATATATATATATATATATATATATATATATATATATATATATATATATATATATATACATCTTAGCACTCACATATCATTAACGTACCTTATCCAACAACTGCAAAATCTCTAATGAAGTATATACAAAAAATGGTAAATACTTTTAATGTAAATAGAATACGATTGAAAATGTATTCACGAGTCAATATGTTTTGATTTAAACACATATTTAGATAAATAACTTAAATAAAAAGTAAAATTTGCAATTGTATATAGAGTATTATATTAAGTTAAAAGTTATTAATATAAATATATTATGATGTATGTCTATATATATATATATAGTATATATATATATATATATATATATATATATATATATATTATAAACTGTAAGAATTGTGAATATATATATATATATATATATATATATACATATATATATATTATATATATATTATTATAAATATTATAAATATTATTATTGCAAATATATATAGCTTTATAGATTAAAAAAATCCACCTTGACTACCCCACAAAAATGAGACGGGAGAAAAAGACAAAAAGACAAAAAACAAAAAATTGACCACTGATGTGCATTTGGCGATAAGGAAGCCAAGGGTGATAAATCGTTGCTTATCTGAACGAGATATCCAGGTGCGATACCCACTGGCGATATCCCTTACTTTGCTTCATTAAGAAATAACACCATCGAGAAGAAGACGAAGCAATATGTTCTCGTCAACTTCGTCTTTCGCATCTTATCGTTAAATCTTGTTCAACACTCAGACTCTTTAGGTAGAGCTAACTCGTTTTCCTAATATCTCTCTCTCTCTCTCTCTCCTCTCTCTCTCTCTCTCTCTCTCTCTCTCTCCTCTCTCTCTCTCTCTCTCTCTCTCTCTCTCAATGTGGCAATTTCATTACATAAATAATAGCAAATTATTGTTATTATTGTTGCTTACTAAGCCACATCCCTAGTTGAATAAGCAGTATGCTAATAAGCCCAAGGGCTCCAACACGAAAAATAGCACAGTAAGGAAAGGAAACCAGGAAAAATAAAATATTTTAAGAACAGTAAAATTAAACTAAATATCTCCTATATAAACTATAAAAACTTTAACAAAACAAGAAGAAGATAAATACTGCAAGATAATATAGTGTGTCCGAGTGTACCCTCAAGCAAGAGAGCTCTAACCCAAGTCAGTGGAAGTCCATGGTACAGAGGCTGTGGCACTACCCAAGACAAGAGCAAAATGGCTTTATTTTGGAGTGTCCTTCTCTTATAAGAAAATGGAAATTCGAAATCTGGAGGATACAGATTCAAATACAATTTTCATTTGGTAGAGGGGCACTCAGTAGAGCGCAGACCTCTGGCGCGGAATCTTATTCTCAACATTTTGCTCGACCTTGACCTTAACCTTTCATAAATTCAAATTTCAACCAAGTTTAAAGTCTCTGTGACAACGATGTCCAAACTTATGGCTGGTTACGTGAATTTGACATTCTACATGACCGTGACCTTTGATCTTAACATGTATCAATCGGCGTGGATTTTCATACACTGAAATATGAACAAATTTTGAAGTCTTTTTAACAACAATATCCAAACGTATGGCTGATACGTGAATTGGACATTTTCCTTGACCGTGACCTTGACCTTTGAACCTGACCTTCCAAAATTTCATCATTTCCAGGGTTTTACATAACAGTTAATCCCAGCGAGTTTCATTACTCTACGATTAAAATTGCGGCCAGGAAGCTGTTCACAAACACACACACACACACACACACACAACAACACACAAACAGGGGTGAAAACATAACCGCCTTCCAGCTTCGTTGGCGGAGGTAAAAGCGTAAAAAATCGGAACTACACACTTCCCTCCGCCTAAAATACTATGTTTATTTGCCTTGAATCTCGAGAGGCATTCCACATTGGTAATCATTATTGGTAATCTGTTTTGACGTTGTTACTGGTTTTGGAATGATTATTGTTAATTTATCGTCATTTATTTATTTCCTTATTTCCTCTCCTCACTGAGCTATTTTTCCCTAATGGAGACCTTGGCCTTATAGCATCTTGCTTTTCCAACTAGGGTTGTAGCTTGGCTAATAATAATAATAATAATAATAATAATAATAATAATAATCAGTGTAAGAGTTTCATACGGGTTCAATTATGCCTAACCTTTCATTAACCCTTTCACTGCCATTGGTGACTCAGTCAAAAATTTATAAAAGGTAAACACCTTTGAAAATCATCCAAAGCATCTACAGATGTTCTCCAATTGAAAGGTCTTGACGAGAGTTTTCCAATAATATCAAAAGCTATAGAGTTTATGAAGTCTTGAAAGGTTTCGCTACATTAAAAGTTTTGTTAAATTTACTACTGGGAGGTGGCAGGGAAAGGGTTAAACTTAATACTCCTTCGACTTCACCTCGGTGTAAGGAGAACGATTGCACCACAGATAAAGTATCTTTGAACATTAGTTAATGGAGATAACTATGGAATGTTAGAACACGCGTTTTTTTTTTTCTTTAATGTCCACGTATTTGGTATTGTTTTCTAATTAAGTCAATTGCTTTGACGATCGTTATACTATTATCATTATTACTTGCTAAGCTACAACCCTAGTTCGAAAAGCAGGATGCTAAAAGCCCAGAGGCTCCAACAGGGAAAATAACCAGCGAGGAAAGGAAACAATGGAAATTAAAATATTTTAAGAACTGTAACAACATTGAAATAAATATTCCAAAATAAACTTTAAAACGTTTACAAAACAAGCGGAAGAGAAATAAGATAGAATAGTTTGCCTGAGTGTACCCTCAAGCAATGATTCTAACATTTACGAGATTCATATCTTTTCAATTATTACCTCAGCCAACGAAGTTGAAAGGGAGGTTATGTTTTACCCCCTGCGTTTCTGTGTTTGTGTGTGTGTGTGTGTGTGCCTGTTAGTGAACACCTCCCTAGCCACATTTCAAATAGTAGGAGTAATTAATCTTGCAGGAATTAACTGTTATGTAAAAAACTGGAAATGATTAAATTTTGGAAGTTCAACGTAAAAGGTCAAGGTCACGGTCAAGCAAAATGTCCAATTCAAGTAATCAACTATGAGTTTGGACATCGTTGTAACAGACACTTCAAACTCTGTTCACATTTGATTGAATGAGAATCCACGCCAATTAATACATTTTAACGCAAAGGTTAAGGTCGAGCAAAATGTTGAGAAATAATCTGCCGCAGCGGAGGTCTACGCTCTAATGAGTGCCCCTCTAATTCATAATGAATTTCCAACTTGACTGAGGTACTTTAAATTTCTCACATCTTCACTAAGCTTCAGATTATTAGAAACCTAAGCGTCCTGACTGGCGAACGCTTGACTTGGGTTAGAGTCCCTCTCAAACTCGTTATTTTCTTTTGTCGCTGCATCCTCACCATCCTTGTAAGCTAAGGAGGGGTTGGGGGTTGGAAGAGCCTATTATGTCTATCTGCAGAGTCATCAGCACCCATTGCCTGACCCTCCTTGGTCCTAGCTTGGGTGCTGATCATATGAATATATGGTCAGTGTCTAGGGCATTGTCCTGCTTGATAGAACCATGTCCCTGTCCCTTGCCTCGGCCATTCATGACCGGCCTTTCAAACCGGTGCAATTTAAGATATTTTGTGTATCATCACAGGAAGCACGAATAACTAAGGGATCTGTAACGTTGAAGAAGCAAGGCACCAAGTAGGAAATTCTTGTACATGACCCAGATCATATGATCAAATTGGCCCGATTAGATTATACCAATAATAAAAAGAAAACTAGAGGGGGCACTCAGTAGAAGGGATGCCTTCTCCAAGCCAAGCAGTCTGATTTCACTCTCAACCCCACTGCGAGTGTATTTCCATATATTTTATTCTAAATATGAGGTTAGAAGGATCTTTAGCTATGGTAAGCAACTCTTCTAGGAGGACGACACTCCAAAGTCAAACCATTGTTCTCTAGTCTGGGGTAGTGCCATAGCCTTTGTATCATGGTCTTCCACTGTCTTGGGGTACAGTTCTCTTGATTGAGGGTACATTTGGACACGCTGTTCTGTCTTGTTTCTCTTCCTCTTGCTTTGTCAAGGTTTTTATAGTTTATATAGAATATGTATTTTAGTGTTGTTACTCTTAGAATATATTATTTTTCCTCGTTTCCTTTCCTTACTAGGCTATTTTCCCTGTTGGAGCCCCTGGGCTTATAGCATCCTGCTTTTCCAACTAGGGTTGTAGCTTAGCAAGTAATAATAATAATAATAATAATAATAATAATAATAATAATAATAATAATGGATTTGTCCTTGGGTCATACCCCACATGTCCACTTAGTATCGTTGAAATTGACATTGTTTTTGAGTACTGTTGTGCAAAAACAAAAAATAAACTAACAAAATATTTGCCATTTACTCAACGCTGCGATTATTTTCCAAGTACTGCTGCGTACTTATACTTTGATGAAATTTATCCAAAATGTTAGACTCATCCATGGATCACACCCAACGTGACTACCAAGTTTAGTCAAAATAGGTACAATAGTTTTTGTGTAAAGTTCCTCACAAACAAACAAATAAATAAATAAATAAATAAATAAAATTGACAGGAGTGAATGCATACTCTAAGGGGTCAGGAATAGAACAGATTACCTTCAAGACGTTACTGGCTTTGAACTTGGATGTAATTACAAAAGGCAAGAATCAAATTAGCGACAAAGGTCTAATAGCGGTAATACCGGTAAAAAGGTTGTGGTGGCCTATTGGCAACGTTCCTGTCTAGCGAAATGCCGGACAGGGGTTAGAGTCCCGATCAAACTTGATAGTTTCTGGTAGTGTCTTCACCCTCACCATCCTTGTGAACTTAGATGGAGGGGGGTGGTAGAGATTATAAGTCTACCTGCTGAGTCATCATCCCCCATTGCCTGGCCCTCCCTGGTCCTAGCTTGGGTGGATAGGGGCTCAAGCGATGATCGTATGTATACAAGATCAGTCCTGCTAGCTAGTGCACTATCACTGTCCCATGTCTCTGCAGCGGTACCCTTTTAGCTCGGAAAAAGTTTCCTGCAACCTGATTGGTTAGAATTATCTTGTCCAACCAATCAGCGATCAGGAAACGTTTCCGAGCTAAAAGGGCACCCCTGCGAGTCGATGGAAATCTGCCTCGCTAAAAAGAATTGACTATAGATAAGGCCTGTGGAGGATAGCTAAAACAGTTAACACGCCCAATTCCTGTTGTCAGTCGCATATAAACCTGCTAATTAAACCAAGTACATAGTATGTAACATCTATGTTATTGTTTACAGAGAGAAATTTTATGACCAATCAAGTCAACGGGAAAACTGGATCTAAAGTCATTGTCTCTTATCAAGATTGACCTGGACATGACCAGTTACATCTCAAAGATTGACAGACAGACATGTTTGCACATTTTGGACACATGCTGTCCTGGCCAGTTACATGGTTACCTACTACTACAATTACTATAACTACTACTACTACTACTACTACTACTACTACTACTACTACTACTGATGGTGCTCCTGCTACTACCTACTACTATATTATCATCATTATTAATAATATTACTATTATTACTATTATCGTTATTATTATTATTAACATCATCATTATTATTATTACTATCATTATTATTATTATTATCATTATTCTATTACTAGCTATATTACAACCCTTTTTAGAAAAGCAGCATGCTATAAGCAGAAGGGATCCAGCAGGGAAAAATAGCCCAGTGAAGGAAGGAAACAAGAAAATAAATAAACTACAAGAGATGTAATGTGCAATAAAAAAATATTTTAAGAGCATTAACATTAAAATATTCCTCTCTTATATAAAGTATAAACAGACTTACGTCAGCTCGTTAAACATAAAAACATTCGCTGCACGTTGTTATCCCCACTCAAAAATGATATATATATATATATATATATATATATATATATATATATATATATATATGTATGGGTGTATATATTATATATATACATATATATACATATATATATAAATATATATATATATATATATATATATATATATATATATATATATATATATATGTGTGTATATATATATATATATATATATATATATGTAAGTATATGTACGTGTGAATATATATTATATATATATATATATATATATATATAATATATATATATATATATATACATATACATATATATATATATACATATATGGAGATGGATATTATATATATAAATATATATATATAAACGTGTGAATATATATATATATATATATATATTATATATATATATATATATATTATAAATACATATATATATATATATATACAAACATACATATATATATACC
>NC_090727.1:156541679-156556679 GCF_036898095.1 Palaemon carinicauda
GAAAAGAAATCCTTTTGAAACTTTGGCATCTGAAGTGAATTACATACTGCCAATCCTTTGAAGAAGATTGACCTCGTGTTTACACCTATAATAAAGATGACATAGATTGCACTACGAGGAAAGTTCACATGAATACGAATATGTACGAAAATAAAAAATAAAATGTGGATGAGATCAAGATGAGGGGGTGGATGGAGATGGTTTAGGCATGCTCTTCGCACTCCCCAAGAGATTAGTTCACCAAACGTTTAACTGGACTACACAAGGCACTAGATGAGTTGGAAGACCCTGGCCTACAAAGCTGAGGACTATGAAGCGTGAAGTAGAAGATGAATGGAGAAGTTAGAGAGTTAGGGGGTCCTTTGACTGGCCAGACAGTACTACATTGCATCCTTCTCTCTGGTTACGGTTCTTTCCCTTTGCCTACACAGACACCTAATAGTCTGGACAATTCTTTACAGATTCTCCTCTGTCTTCATACACCTGACAACACTGAGATTACCAAACAATTCTCCTTCACCCAAGGAGTTAACTACTGCACTATAATTGTTCAGTGGCTAATTTCTTCTTGGTAAGGGTAGAAGAGGCTCTTTAGCTATGGTAAGCAGCTCTTCTAGGAAAAGAACACTCCAAAATAAAACCATTGTTCTCTAATCTTGGGTAGTGCTATAGCCTCTGTACCATGGTCTTCCACTGTCTTGGGTTAGAGTTCTCTTGCTTGAGGGTACAATCGGGCACACTGTTCTATCTAGTTTTTTCTTCCTCTTGTTTTGTTGAAGTTTTTATTGTTTATATAGGAAATACTTATTTTAATATTGTTACTATTCTTAAAACATTCTATTTTTCCTTATTTCCTTTCCTTACTGGGCTATTTTCCCTGTTGGGATCCCTGGGCTTATAGCATCCTGCTTTTCCAACTAGGGTTATAGCTTAGCAATTAATAACAATAATAATAATAATAATAATAATAATAATAATATTAAATTAAAAACTCAAGATAGAGACCACTAGCGAAATCTAACTGACGCCCATTAATCAATGGGCGTAGGAGATGATGATGATGAGAGAAAACCCAGGCCTACATGGCTGAGGATTATGAAGCGTGAAGTAGATGATTATGAATGGAGAAGTATTGATTTAATAGTTCCAGATAGAGACAACTGGCGAAATCTAACTGAAGCCCTTTGCGTCAATAGGCGTAGGAGAAGATGATAAAAATGGAATAAGAAAGGTAAGGATTACCAGAAAACCAAATGTGGAAGATGATAACACGGCCGAGGAGAAAAGAGTACAACCCTCGTGGCAAAGGTCTGTGACAAGGTCACCTCAATGTATGCTATTACTTCTCAATAGCCAGGCTTCTAGAGAATGGTCTCTCAGACATGATCCAATTGGTTCTGGAACATCATTCTGGGGAGGAATAATGACTGGAATACGCAAGAGCAACACGCGCGATCGCTGGAAGGACAGCAGATGTGCCGATGGGAAAGAAGACTCTGTTATGTAGATACTCTCATCTAGATTTAGATATCTAGACAACGTAAAAAAAAAAAAAAAAAAAAAAAAAAAACGGTAAAAATCCTAGAATAAATGTTGCCAGGTATTTAACGTTTTAAAAACAGATATATTAACGTAAAGGAATGATATTACGGTCACCAACAAGTGAAATATAATAACAAAGTAGGGTAAAAATTACGGACGCCTGAATTTTACTGAAATACGGCTGAGAACAATATATTTTTTACTGAGAATTTCTAATTAAAGTTACGGTTTTTTAAACTGTAGTTATACAACAAGAACAACATATACAGTCGTTTCGAGTCCACTGCAAGACAAAAGCCTCAGATATGTCCGTAATCATGTGTGGGGTTTGACCAGTTTTCATCACCATGCTGGCCATCTGGAGATTGGCGATGGTGGGAGATTTTCATCGAATCGCTCATAGCAAACCAACCTAGTATGGGTGGCCCTGACTAGTCCAATTTTGCTGATCACGGCGATACACAAGCTCTTTCACCACGTTAAGGTAACCAGCAGTCAGGTTATACAATTATAAACAGTTTGTTTGTTATATTACTGGGCTGCTTATCATCAGATCAGAAGGCGATAATGGCTGTTATCTAATGATAAGCAAAATATGAATTGAAAAAAAAAAAAATAATAAAACCTTTAAGTCTATATCGCTTTGGTAATACACCATTTTACTGTTCTTTTTGCTAAACTTTCAATCGAAGGCCGGGTTTAAAAGCCACTCATGAATGGCAGGGGCAAGGGACAGTGACATTGCCCTATCGAGTAGGACAATGCCCTAGAGACTGACCATATATACATATGATCAGCGCCCAAGACCCCTCTCCACCCAAGCTAGGACCAAGGTGGGCCAGGCAATGGCTGCTGATGACTCAGCAGATAGACCTATAGGCTCCCCCAAACCCTCCATCCTTAGCTCACAAGAATGGTGAGGTTGCAGCGACCAAAGAAACTAACGAGTCTGAGCGGGACTCAAACCCCAGTCAGGCGTTCACCAGCCTGGAACGTTACCACATCGGCCACCACAACCCTAACCCTCTCCAAGTAAATTAACCGTTGAGTGCACCTAGCTAATTTCAACTCTATTATCATTCCATTGTCATGTCATCTACTTTATGCGAATGCCAAGCTTATTGACAAAAACCCTTGAATGTAAACATGCAATTGTGTCCACTATTTGAGTTTAAACTTGAGCATGTGGCCATTAACTTAGGTGCTGCTGCTTTCCAACTTAGATTACTTAACAACTTTTCAAATGTCCTTAAATTTGAAGCTAGTAAAACCGAAATTACCTTAAAAATATCATTAGCTTTCAAAAATTACTTAGAAATCATACAAATTACTTCAAACTAAGATAATTACCTTAAGAGATTAAAGCCTGGAACATGGACGGGGGCACGTGGCATCGTTAAGCTACCTCGGCACGTGGCATCGTTAAGCTACCTCAGTCTTCTCACAACGGCACACGCCACTCCCGCTTGGAGTTGTGGGGGGGGGGGGGGGGCGGCGCTGGGTAACTCGGTGGGGGGGGGGGATAACCATGTGGTGAATTACCTGGGGGAGGGAGAAAGGGAACTAGGATTCACCCTAGAGCGTAGTTTAATGAAGGGGTTACCGTGCTAATATCCTAACTTGATTTGCTGAAATCATTTGGCAAGAAAGCAACTTTCTCTAAACCAGCCAACGAAGGGTCAAGCTGGATTCTATACACTAAGTAAATAAAAGATAAGCAAGTATTTTTATTAATACGAATTTCTCTACCCTTGAAAATAAACTGCGTAATATCATAAGAGGACACACAAACTGAAAAAAAAAAATAATGATGAAACTCATACCACACAAACACACACACAAATATATATATATATATATATATATATATATATATATATATATATATATATATATATATATATATATATATATATATATATATATATATATATATATATATAGTAATCATAACAAAGAGAGTTGCATCATCTGCATATATAATGAGCTTGTTCTCTGAGAACGCTACCCTGGGAAACACCAGATAATATATTAACTTTCTATAGCCACTATCGTGCTTATCAACAACTACTCTTTACATGCTATTACTAAAAAATTGAACAATGATGCCAAGAAAAGACCAAACTACTCTCATCTGTATAAGTCTGAAAGCAAAAGCAGGGGCAGACTTACTATCAGAGGCTATTTTCCCTGTTGGACCCCTTGGGCTTATAGCATACTGCTTCTCCAACTAGGGCTGCAGATTAGAAAGTAATAATAATAATAATAATAATAATAATAATAATAATAATAATAATAATAATAATAATAATAATAATAATAAGAAAATGAACCGGATCATCTCCAATTTTTATTATATTCTTTCGGAACATAATTCCTACCGGTGTTAAAATTTGGTGAAAATCCAGCAATTAGTTTTGACATTATCCTGCTTATAGACGAACAAACACAAACATAAATAACTAAATAAATCCAGGTTGTGGTGGCCGATGTGGTAACGTCCCTGACTGGTGAACGCCAGGCTGGGGTTCCAGTCCCACTCAAATTCGTCATTCCTTTGGTCGCTGTAACCTCACCATCCTTGTGAGCTAAGGATGGGGGGTTTGGGGGAGCCTATAGGTCTATCTGCTGAATCATCAGCAGCCATTGCCTGGCCCTCCTCGGTCCTAGCTTGGATGGAGAGGGGGCTTGGGCACTGATCATATGTATATGTGGTCAGTCTCTAGGGCATTGTCCTGCTTGAGAGGGTAATGTCATTGACCCATGCCTCTGTCATTCATGAGCGGCCTTTAAACCTTTAAAACCTCCTTGGCGGATGTAATAAGGAAATATTAGGCAATTAGGTTTTTCTAATCCTAGCTTAATATAATAAAATTAAGTCATTGTACAACTATAAACACCAAATAAGTTCACTAATAACATTGTCAACAAGAATGTTCGAGATTAATCTTATCTAATTATAAGTTATGATAGGAGGATATTAGAATTATAAGTACAAATATGAAAAATATAAGTTGGATTACTAGGGCACATATCTAGAGTCTATTCTTGCTGAATGTTGTGATAAAAAAAAAAAAAAAGAGAAATAAGATCAAGGAATAATAAAACTTATGAAATTCAACCTTGCGTAATCATGTCAATTACAAATAAAGTCTTCAATTCTTGAATAATAATGCCAACTACATTAAAGCTTTTAAATCTTAAAAAAACGTCAATTACAAAAGTTTTTAAATCTTGTATAATAATGTCAAATACGTTAAAGTTTTTAATTCTTAAATAATGTCAATTACAGTATTTTTCAAATTCTTAAATAATGTCAATTACAAAGAAGTTTTTAATTCTTAAATAATAATGTCAAATACAGTAAAGTATTTAATTCTTAAATAATAATGTCACAGAGTAAAGTTTTTAATTCTTAAATAATAATGTCAAATACAATAAAGTTTTTGATTCTTAAATGATAATGTAAAATACAGTAAAGATTTTAATTCTTAAATAATGTCAATACCAATAAAGTTTTTAATTCTTAAATAATAATGTCAAATACAGTGAAGTTTTTAATTCTTAAATGATAATGTCAAATACAATAAAGTTTTTAATTCTTAAATAATAATGTCAAATACAATAAAGTTTTTAATTCTTAAATGATAATGTCAAATACAATAAAGATTTTAATTCGTAAATGATAATGTCAAATACAGTGAAGTTTTTAATTCTTAAATGATAATGTCAAATACAATAAAGATTTTAATTCTTAAATGATAATGTCAAATACAATAAAGATTTTAATTCTTAAATAATGTCAATTCCAATAAAGTTTTTAATTCTTAAATAATAATGTCAAATACAGTGAAGTTTTTAATTCTTAAATGATAATGTCAAATACAATAAAGTTTTTAATTCTTAAATAATAATGTCAAATACAATAAAGTTTTTAATTCTTAAATAATAATGTCAAATACAGTAAAGTTTTTAATTCTTAAATAATGTCAAATACAACAAAGTTTTTAATTACTAAATAATAATGTCGAATACAATGAAGTTTTTAATTCTAAAATGATGTCAAATACAATAAAGTTTTTCATTCTTAAATAATGATGTCAAATACAGTAGAGATTTGAATTATTAAATGTCAATTACAATAAAAGTAATGTCAAAATACAGTAAAGTTTTTAATTCTCAAATAATAGTCAAAACAAAAGGTCATAAGAAAATAAGCAAAATGAAAACAGGAAAATACAACCTCTCTCTCTCTCTCTCTCTCTCTCTCTCTCTCTCTCTCTCTCTCTCTCTCTCTCTCTCTCTCTCTCTCTCTCTCTCTCTCTCTCTCTCTCTCTCGTAAATTAGGTAAAAACTTCTGTCTCCCCCACCTGCATTATGGCATGCGCTACACATTGCCTCCCGAGATTGAAATTACATATAAATTGAAGCGTAACCTGTATTTGGGACATATCTCAGCCCAGGGGAGAGTGCTGTGTCATCTTTTGCTACAAGAAAGAAAAAAATAAAAAAAATAATTCGCCTTACGTCTTCGGACTTAATTCATACACTAATAACTACTCGAAGCAGATATTATTATGGGGTAAGTTTAGGAACAAATAAATTGCATGAAAATTCAATCAGGGACATATAACCAAGAATTGTTATCTTCTCTCTCTCTCTCTCTCTCTCTCTCTCTCTCTCTCTCTCTCTCTCTCTCTCTCTCTCAGTAACTATATCTACATTAGATACGTGTGACAATATCCCTTCTTCGTCTAACACGAAATGAAAAACACCTTCTTTAAACTACTTCAAGAAAGTAGTTGATGTCCATTTTCCTTGAACTTAGTAAATATTCCAGGAAAATGTTCATGTTCCAATGATATGCAAATGACAAACTTTTCATCAGTGATGCGATATATATATATATATATATATATATATATATATATATATATATATATATATATATATATATATATATATATACATATATATATATATATATATATATATATATATATATGTATATATATATATATATATATATATATATATATATATTTATTTATTTATATATATACATACATATATATATATATATATATATATATATATATATATATATATATATATATATATGTATATATATACATATAATAAATATGTATATATATAATATATATGTATATATATACATACATATATACATGTATATATATACATATAATATAAATGTATATATATAATATATATATATATATATATATATATATATATATATATATATATATATATGTACATAAATATATGGATTTATATATATGATATATATATATACATATATAGATGTATTGATAATAATAATAATAATAAATAATAATAATAATATATTTTTATATCTACACACATACACACACACACATATATATGTATATATATATATATATATATATATATATATATATATATATATATATATTTATATATATATACATACACATATGACGATTGAAATATATTTAGAGCTGAAGTTAATCATATTGGAAAAATCTAACCAATAAAAAGAAGTAATGTAATTGATTTTGTGACAGGAAATGAGACATTTGATAGAAAAACCAATGACAGCAAGTTATTGTTACGCGTGCTATCAGATTTAATTTCTATCAGTAACAAATTTCAAATTACTATTATTATCATTATTATTTTTATCATTATAAGTAGTAGTAGTAGTAGTAGTAGTAGTAGTAGTAGTAGTAGTACCATCATCATTATTATTATTATTATTATTATTGTTGTTGTTGTTGTTGTTCTTGTTGTCTAAGCTACAACCCTAGTTGGCAAAGCAATATGCTATAAGCCCAAGGGCTACAACAGGGAAAAACAGCCCAGTGACGAATGGTAATAAGGAAATAGATAAGCTATACGAAAATCAATGAACAATTTAAATAAAATACTTCAAGAATAATAACAATATTAAATGTTCAACGCCCAAGCTAGGACCAGGGACGGCTAGGCAATGGCTGCTCATGACTCGGCAGGTAGACCTATAAGGTTCCTCCAAACACCTCATTCCTAGTTCACACAGATGGTGAGGTTGCAGGCATTAAAGGTTTTAAAGGTTTAAAGGTCGCTCATGAATGGCAGAGGCAACGGACAGTGGCATTGCCCTAGCAAGCAGAACAATGCCGTAGAGACTGACCATATATATTACATGATCATCGCCCAAGCCCCCTCTCTATCCAAGCTAGGACCAGGGAGGGCAAGGCAATGGCTGCTGATGACTCAGTAGATAGACCTATAGGCTCCCCCAAACCTTAGCACACAAGGACGGTAAGGTTGCAGAGGCTAAAAGCACTAATGAGTCTAAGCGGGACTCGAACCCCCGTCTGTCAAATACCAAGCCGAGACGTTACCAATCAGGCCACAAGAAGTTTGAGCGGGACTCGAACCCCAATCCAGTGAGCATCAGGCAGGGAGACTTCCAATAGGTGACGTTAAGGTTACGAAACGACGTCATAGATGGAATTACGAAATCTATACGAAAGGTGTGATCAGGAGACACTGAAGAAGTCATTAGCGTACGGGACACTTACCTGGCGGACTGAACTTTTTCTGCCCGAAAAAAAAAATGGTTAGGCTGATAATCCAAAATAATTATATTATTACGTACATAAAAAAACAATGTATATACAGAGACTATGGCACTACCCAAGAGTAGAGGACAATGGTTTGATATAGGAGAGCCCTCCTACAACAGCTGTTTACCATAGACATATTTTCATTACAACTACACACGACAAAGCCAATATCGATTCTCACTAGTATACATTCGAAACGAGCCGAAGAGAACACGACCACTAAAGGTTTAAAAGTTTAAAGGCCGCTCATGAATGGCAAGAGCAAGGGACATTGACATCGACATAGAGACTGACCATATATATTTGCAATAAGCGCCCAAGCCCCCCTGTCCACTCAAGCTAGAACCAAGGAGGGCCAGTCAATGGCTGCTGATGACTCAGCAGTTAGACCTATAGTCTCCCCCCCCCCCTCAAGCTCACAAGGATGGTGAGGTCGCAGCTACAAAAAGGATACTTGACGAGCTTGAGCAGGACTCGAACCCCAGTCCGGCATTCACCAGTCAGGGACATTATCACATCGGCCACCACTAAGCTCATATCTTCTTCCATTCTCCTTCTTCGTTTTCTTCTCTTTCTAATACAGATCCATTACAAAGAAAATGGGGATTACGACTTATCTAAGTAACAAGGCGTCCACCCCATTAGCCATCATTTCGAGGATACAGTATACCCTTGGAAAGTGCTAACCTACACAATCATGCTGTAACCACTGGCACAGCTACCAATTCTGAGCCATAAACTGTAAATAGCCCATCTCTAACTGGGTTACTGTTACCCTTCCATACCCTCCCCTATTACTCTGCATCCTAACCCCCTTCCTCGCGGTTCGACAGGCAAGTGTTTGAAGCGATGTTCGAACGCGTGAAAGGGGCATTTGGTTGTCGAAGAATGTCTGTTCTCGCCTGACTTTTGTGGGCGGGGTTTCATTGTCCACAAACCTTAAGCAATTATGGCTGACTCCACCTCTCCGAACCGTTTGACAAGGAGGTTCGACAACCGGGTTCGATGAGCCGTTCGACCGAGGTAACCCCGCTTAAGAGCCAACGTCCCAGTGATAAGCCTCTGGCACAACAATTCCAATGGCGTTTAACAAGGTGAGCATCTCTCCTTTGCTTAGCTTCATTAAACGAAAAAAAGAAAATATGGAAGATAAAGTACAGAGTAAGTGATTGGATGAAATGAACTACGTAATCACAAAGCAAATTACACGTAAAAAAACTCATCTATTAGATTAAACTAGAGGCTATGCACGAGTCTGGCCATTTCCAGCCTTGCCAAAACGAGAAACAGAGAAACATTTCATTATTCCCATAACATGTCCTTGAACTTTAATAGTAGAAGGTTCATCCTTTTTTTTTTCCCTGACGGTGCAGGTAAAACCCCTACTTAAATCTGAAATAGGATTCGACTTTTTTCTTTTTTTCCTCCTCCCTTCAGATATTCTCCTCCTCCAAGCGCTTTCCAACTAATTCCTGGCTTCGTCTCCGGCCACTGGTTTTCTTATATCATCTCCTGCTGTTGTTATCCCTGTCTCTTTCCTGCAGGAGGACAATGCCCTAGAGACTATCCATATATACATATATATATATATATATATATATATATATATATATATATATATATATATATATATATATATATATGTATATATATATATATATATATATATATATATATATATATATATATATATATATATATATATGATGAGCGCCCAAGGCCCCTCTCCACCCAAGTCAGGCAATGGTTGCAGATGACTCAGCAGATAGAACTATACACTCCCTCAAACCGCCCCCCCCTCCCCCCCATTAGCTTACAAGGATGGTAAGATTGCAGCGACCAAAGAAACTAGCGAGTTTGAGCATGACTCGAACCCCAGTCTGGCGTTCACCAGTCAGGGACGTTACCACATCGGCCACCACAACCCCAACCCATTATTCTAAAATTACAGATAATGCTGTTACTGCCTGTCAACATAACACAGGAACATGATCGTTTTCTTTTTTCTTTATAATAAATTGAATCCGTAGAACTTCAGAAGTTCAAACTTGCAGCAAATGTTTTTATGTTGAACAGGCTGACATAAGCCTTTTTTATAGTTTATATATGAAATATTTATTTTAATGTTATTGGTGTTTTTGAAATATTTTAATTGTTCATTATTTCTCTTATCGTTTATTTATTCATTCCCTCATTTCCTTTCTCACTGAGCTATTTTTCTCTGCTGGAGCCCCTGGGCTTATAGCATCTTGCTTTTCCAACTAGGGTTGTAGCTTAGCTAATAATAATAATAATAATAATAATAATAATTACTTTCCATAGTGCGTTGCCCAACAAAGGGGTTAAGCTAATTCTTCTGTATTTCTTAAGTGACCTTTACCGAATGTGATACAAGAACAAGTAGTGCTGTTTTGGTATGCGACCTCAACATTTCTTATAGGTAAAAAAAAAAAAAAAAAAAAAAAAAAAAAAAAAAAAAAAAAGTCATAGAAAATCTCATGGTTCTGGCGAGGCGACACCGGTTTTGTTGCTGGGTGGACTTAGGACAGACAACACTTAAACATAAAGGTTATGATGGTGAAAATTTGATCAAATTTTCACCACCATAACCTTTTCATTAAAGAGTAGTTCCTAAAGTTAATGTAGTCCTGAAGAAGGATCGCAAAGTGATCCGAAACACATGTCGATACCAAACAATAAATGGAGAAAAGTCAATGTATTTCTGCTGTTATCCTGAAAACTATCTGCAAGACGATCTGTCAGAGGAGAAGCTGTCGTCGATTTTGGACGCCGATGAGACGTTGCGTATTCATTATATATGTATTCATGTATGTGTGTGTATATATATATATATATATATATATATATATATATATATATATATATATATATATATATATGTGTATATATATATTATATACATATATATGAGTGTGTGTTTGTATATATATACATATATATATATATATATATATATATATATATATATATATATATATATATATATATATATATATATATATATATATATGTATGCATATACATACATATATATATACATATACATATATATATATATATATATATATATATATATATATATATATATATATATATATATATATATATATATATATATATATATATATATGCCTTTTTTCCAAAAAGGAAAGTATTTAATCAGATGGTCCTAACAGTATTAACTTAAGCATTAGAAACTTGGAGCCTTACTAAAGGCCTTACAACATAAGCTGATTATAACTTAAAAGAGCTATGGAAAGAATGATGATAATAATAACAGTAAAAGACATAAAGAAAGAAAAATGGATACGAGAGCAAACTAAAGTAGAAGATATTCTAACATGTAAGAAAAAGGAATGGACATCGGCAGGACATATAATGAGAATGTCATAATATAGATGGACATTAAGAATTGTAGAATGTGTCCCTAGAGATTGTAAAAGAAGCAGGGGAAGGAAGAGAAGACGAACTTATAAAGTGGCATGTCTGTGGTCTTTGTTCTATAGTGGACCAGTCACAGCTGATGACACACTAAAATACATATATATATGTGAATATATCTATCTATCTATCTATCTATCTATATATATATATATATATATATATATATATATAAATATATATATATATATATATATATATATATATATATTGATTTATTTTTTTATCTATATATATACAGTAGATATATATATATATATATATATATATATATATATAGATATATATATATATATATATATATATATATATATATATATATATTTATATATATATAAAAATATATCTATATATATATAGTAGATATATATATATGTCTATATATATTTATATATATATTAATATATATATATATATATATATATATATATATATATATATATATATATATACAGTATATACACATATATGTATATATACGTTTAACTGGGCTCCACAAGGCACTAGAAGAGTTGGAATACCCAGACTTACATGGCTGAGGACTATGAAACGTGAAGTAGGTGATGATGAATGGAGATGTATTGAATTAAAAGCTCAAGATAGGGATGACTAATGAAATCTAACCGAGACCCTTTGCGTCAATAGGGGTAGGAGGAGATTATATATATATATATATATATATATATATATATATATATATATATATATATATATATATATATATATATATATATATATATGTGTGTGTGTGTGTGTGTGTGTGTGTGTGAATATATAAACCATTGGTAGAAACATAACATATACACATAGTAACATCCATCGCCTTTGAAAAGAATTTAGAAAGTAACAACTCCATTGGAAAAATCAAGCGAATATTACATCATTATTGATTATCTAAAATGAATTCTTCAGAAAAGTACTCGTGAAATGCGTTTTTTCGAGACGCATTTTCTTTTTTGAACGGCTCTGATTATCGATTCGTACCGGAAATGGGTTGTTTTAATTCCCAACCCTGAAAAAATAAGTCGAAGCTTTTGGTTATTTCAATGCGGTTTGCTGAAATCGTCAATTTGCCTTCGCCCGAGTTCGATCACCGAGTGCGCTGCAGGCGTTACTTAATAATAAAAGTAATAAATTATAGTATTAATTATCTTTTCATCTTCCTATTATTACTATTATTATCATTATCATTATTATCATTATTATTATGATGATGATAATGATGATGAGTTACTAGGATTTACTGAAACGAATGAAGAGTTTTTTCGCGAGTCCTAAACGGCTTCGGAAGAAAATCTTCATGGATTTCCGAATGGCTTCAGAAGAAATGGCCAGAGACTTAGCATGGAGTTCCGAATGACCCTACAACAGAACCTCTGAACGCCTTCGGAAGAAAATCTTCATGGATTTCCAAATGCCGTCAGATGAAACAGCCGTAGACTTAGCATGGAGTTCTGAATGACTCCAGAACAGAATCATCCCAGAGTAGTTCTGAACGGCTCCGCCTCGAGCTTCAAATGACTTCTGAAGACCTGATCTCCTTTTTTTCAAACTAGGCATGCAACGCAGTGAACATTGTTAATGGCTATTTTTGGAACAGGGAGCTGACTGTGAGAATTGTGTATTACAACTACAGTACAGGATCGACAGGAGGTTCTTCGGAACACCTTCATATACAGCTAGTTTTGGTGGTTGCTGCAGTTGTCGAGCTTTGAAGAACATGATATACGCGCATTGAATCATCCTTTGCTTGGGCTTTTACAACGATGTCCTATTATTGGAGACTATTGGAAATAAGGACGGAGACAGAATGGTTCAACTAAACGGTGCGCGACGTGTCTTTCTTCAACAGGATAGTCTCAAAATTCGACATTGAAGAAAGAACATATCCAGATCGTATTGGTAAATATATTGTGTTGCTCGTCATTTACTTTAGCGTGATGACGTATGCAGAGAAAATTTATCGCATTCCTGTCTCTACCCATCGCCCCGATGGACAAAGACATGGATGCCATCGATTTCTTTGAGGAATCTGACGAACTGAGGACATACGGCACCGAAATCTCTCTTGAAATGTAGAAGGAAACTGACAAACTAAGAAAGAATACGATGAAATCTCGAAGGAAATTGACGAACTAAGGAAAGTGGAAGATGAAATATCAAAGGAAACCGAAAAATAAAGATCTTGAAAAACTAGAACAGACAGAAGAGAACAGCAACGAAGAGCCTTTAAATGAACACGTAAAATAGCCTTTAATGCTAGAGGTAAATCACCTTGAAATAGAGGTAAAAAAAGCCCCTAATGAGAGAAATAAGGCACCTCAAAATAGAGGTAACAAAAGCCCCTAATGCAAGAAATAAGGCACCTCAAAATAGAGGTAAAAAAAGCCCCTAATGCAAGAAATAAGGCACCTCTAAATAGAGGTAAAAAACCCTTAATGTAGGAAAAAAGGCAGATAAAAATAGTGGTCAAAAACCCCTAATAAGGCACCTAAAAATAAAGGTCAAAGAGCCTCTAATGCTATAAATAAGGCACCTAAAAAGAGAGGTCAAAGAGCCTCTAATACTAACAGTAATGCAACTCACAATAAAGGTCAAAAAGCCCTAATGAAATATATAAGGCTCCTAAAAGAAGAGGTCAAAAATCCCCTAATGATAAAAATAAGGCACCTAAAAATAGAGGTCAAAGAGTCTTTAATGCTACAAGTAATGCACCTCAAAATCTAGGTAACAAAAGCCCCTAATGCTATAAATAAGGCACCTAAAAATAGGGGTCCAAGAGCCTCTAATGGTAGAAGTAATGCACCTCAAAATCGAGGTCCAAAAGCCCTTAATGCTATATATAAGGCACCTAAAAACGGAGGTCAAAGAGCCTCTAATGCTACAAGTAATGCACCTCAAAATCAAGGTGAAAAAAAAGCCCCTAACGCTATATATAAGGCACCTAAAATAGAGGTCAAAGAGCCTCTAATGCTAGAAGTAAAGAATCTCAAAATCGAGGTAAAAAAGCCCCTAATGCTATAAATAAGTCCCTCAAGCTAAAGTTAAGGCACCTAAAACCAGTGGTAAAAAAATCCTAATGCTAGAAATAAGGCACCTCAAAATATAGGTAAAAAAATCCCCTAATGCTAGAAATAAGGCACCTGGCACCTCAAAATCAGAGGTAAAAAAGACCCTAATGCTAGAGATAAAGCACCTTAAACTAGAGGTCATAAAATCTCTAACGCTAGAGGTAGGGTTCAAAACAGAGGTAAAAAAGCCTCTAATGTTAGAGATAAGGCGCCTAAAAATAGAGGTAAAAAAGCTCCTAATGTTAGAAATTGGGCACCTAAAATAGATGTAAAAAAAGCCCCTAATGCTAGAAATAAGGCACCTT